>NC_062567.1:90490069-90790069 GCF_022837055.1 Prionailurus viverrinus
TCTCCATCTGATTTTTTTGGAGCTACAATTCCCATATTAAAGTGGAATCCAGGGGCGCCTGGGTGGCTCAGTCGGTTGAGCGTCTGACTTCGGCTCAGGTCATGATCTCACGGCTCGTGAGTTCGAGCTCTGCGTCGGGCTGTGTGCTGACAGCTCAGAGCCTGGAGCCTGCTTCGGATTCTGCGTCTCCTCCTGTCTCTGCCCCTCCCGTGCTCATGCTCTGTCTCTCAATAGTAAATAAACATTAAAAAAATTTTTTTAACATAATAAAAATAAAAAATAAGAAATAAAAAAATAAAGTGGAATCCATTTCTTTTATCCCCCTTGAATTGATGAACAGAAAAATGATGAACACCACATTAGTCTTTTTTAATAGAATAAAAATAAAAAATAAGAAATAAAAAAAAGTGGAATCCATTTCTTTTATCCCCCTTGAATGATGAACAGAAAAAACAGAATGATGAACAATAACTGTCTACAACTGATCTAACACCTGTGTGTTCTCTCTCATAAGAGCCAGTGCCCAAGTTAAATCTCGAGCTGTGTGTAATAATTACATTACATTCCTCTGGAACCCACGAATGTCAAAGCATTTGCTCCACAAGACAGCCTGGAACCAAGGTGTAATCAAGCCTTTCACTGGTCCCATTGGACTGGGCTATGAATCATCTCCCTTTCTTACCCAACTGACACAGATAAATAGCAACTGAACAGCATTTTGTCTCCCGAAGAGTATAATTTCCTTAAATTAACATAAGGTACTAGTTGTTGTATTCACTTGCAGCTTTTGTAAGGCCAGACATATCTCAGGAAGGCCTAACTAATCTCAGGAAGCAACCCACACGTGGAAAAAGCCTATTACCGAGTTGAAATCCTCTTAAGGAGATGGAGTAGGCAGAATCGTCCTCACGATCACCTGTCTGGGAAATTTGAGCTGATGGCACCTGAACAGCACTGCAGCTCCAAGCAAGAACACCACCTTTTATTCTCAGGTTCATTTTATTGCCTAAATAATTCTGTCACCTGCCTTCTCCCTAGGGGCTGAGCTAGTAAGAGATTGTTACATCTATCAGCAAGTCCGTCTGGTTCACTGAAATTCATCTCACAAATAGTAGCTGGTCAAAAGATGAGAAAGTAGCACAAAGTGGTCTAATTTGTGTAAGTCCCTCCCCCACCCCCAACACACACAAATTTGAGGGGGGGAGCACTAGCTTCGCTTTCACTGGAGCAGCAACCTGTAAAGTACAGGATCCTTTCAGAGCATTCAGATATGTCCTCAATCAGGGCCGATATTTATCCCAGTTCTTGGTATTTTATTCAAGTTAAACTTGCAATGATTCAGTCTTCCACTGAAAGTTACTTTTCTCCTAAATCTTCATAACCTGGAGTGAGTACAAATTGTTTAGGCATATACAAAAGGTAATGATGCATTCATAAAATAAAGAGCAGGCAAAAAAATTTTTTCCTTGTAGATTTCTGCTAAATATTTTAAGAATCAGTGGGGATTGTGATACTTATTCACTTTTTAACCATGGGTCAGATTGGCTGCACTCTGTCCACCCCCCTAGTCTGTGGCCAGAATGGAGTTTCCCAAACTTGGTGTCATAGTGGTCAAGAACCCATGTTCTGCAGCCACCTGGGTTCGAATCGTGACTCTGCTATAGGGAAAAGAATGGCCTGGAGGTGATAAGAGTGTCTCCATCATGAGCTGGGTGTGAGAATTCCTTTGGTTAATGTAAGTGAAATATTTAAATAGCAACTAGCTAATCATAAATGCTACATATTAGCTTGATTATATTCCACAGAACATTAGTTGCAAGAGACGTTCCTGGGGAAATGAGAGTCTGTGTTCAAAGAAGATTGGAAATACTTCACGCTAACGTATTTCATGAAATCTATGAAGCTATCCTATCAATTAGGTACCACTAAGAAAGACAAAGCAGGACACAGGCTCTCCTGGGGATTTGGCAGTTCTGATTTCAGTTTTATTGCTTTCTTGGCACGTGGTAGGTAATCCTTTTATACCTATCTCAGTAACAAAATACACCCCCAACCCCTGGATATCTTCCTTTAAGTTCGATCAAGCACTTGGTTGTTTCTTTGCAAGAAAATATGGAATGGTTAATCCTGAAAGAATGAAGCTTTGTCTCTCTAACTGCTCTGGCTCCATACCTTTTGGCATATACAGCTGAGCAGGTCTCAACTGCTGCCTGCCAACAGCCATGGTAAAATGCCCCTGTCCAAGAGGTGTCCTACCTTCAGAGATGATAAAATGTGGGAGGAAAGTACTGCTTAGAATTGATGAAATATCTACGGACCCCTTTAGGAGATTCCCAATGCATATTAGCATGTTGAAGGTGGGAGGAAGCCCCACAGTAAAGAAACCATCTTCCCTGATTTAGCCAACGTATTGGACCATACAACCTTCTTTACAGGTTAACACATATCAACATGTTAGAGTGTGCTGAAATAGAACCTGACAAATCTGAGCATTACAGAGTAGTTAGAGGAGATTTTTGCAGCTCCTTTATGATCAAGCAGCAACAAAGAGAAGGAAGACTGGCTTCATGGGGTTCAGGACATGCTATCCCCAAATATGGGATCTTAGCATATTGAATATTTTAACCTGGAGGAGTTTGAGAAAGGGTCATTCTGAGCTCCCCTGCTCCCAACTCTTCCCCTGAGACAGGTCATGAAATCCTTATCCTCCCTATACCCGGACGAGAGAAGCATCCTTATCTCCAAAGACAAAGGGATGTCCAGGAGAATCCTAACAAACAGGCCTTGCTAAGTTTCCCCCAGGTTAGTTCACTTACCTCATATTTTTTAACCCATCATGTTTCTATACCACTTCCCACTCTCGTCAAACCCAGAATAAAGATACACAGGTCTAGCTGTTATCTTCAGGTCTTCCTTTCCTTATGAAGGCCTCTACATCACGTAAAACCTGTATTCAATACATCTGTGTGCTTCTTTCCTGTTAATCTTTGTCAGCTTAATTTTCAGACCCAGCCAGGGACTCTAAGAGAGTTAAGGAAAACTTCTTTCTCTTCTACAGCCCTGTTTGGGATCAAAGACGGAAAAGTAGCCCCAGAGAATTCCTAGAGACTAGTGCTGAGTCAGTCTCTCCATACTTTTGAGGAAAATACTTGCATTGATCTCAGCCCAGGGTACTCATCATGATGAGACTAATTCCTTAGACCTGGTCAAATTCTAGTTTCATAACAAACATTATTGAGGTCTCAATGTAACAAGCCCTGAGCTCAGCAGCAGAGCTACGAAACCAAACGATTGTGGAAGTTCCCTTTCACAATCTGTAAAAAGGTAATAGTAACAACACAATAATAGTGTTATTGTCCATATGCAATGAACGAATGTATGTAAAGCACTTAATTACAGTGCCCATTACAGATTGTTGCAAGGTTCTTTCCAGTGAGGAAGATGGAAAGTAAATGTAAGAAATGCTGAAGAAGCAAGGGCCACCACCACTCCCCTGTCCCATAGAAGGCAGATTCCCATAGAGGCCAGGAAGCAAATGGCTTACTGTCCTCTGATTTACTTTAAATGCATTCCGTTCTAGTTCCCTTGTGCCTGCAAAAGGACAAGAACCAAATGAGACTTCAGCCTACTTGGCGTCTGGTTATCTGCCCCTTGCAAATACTGGGTTATGGCAGAGCCAAGCAACGGCTTGTTCTGACTTCAGCCTGGCATCTGGGATGAGAACCAGCAGTGAGAAGATCTGTTAGCAGGGGGGGAGAGAGAAGGTGCGTACGACCAGAGGAAGGTAGGCTAAACTCGGGGCTTTCACTTCCAGCCCCAGAGTGGCAACCCAGGTGCAGGATGGTGGCACCACGGGTACTGCCCGACAGCCCCCACTGCCCCTCTCAACTGGGGGCCACTGGGAAAGAACCCTGTGACACATCCAGGCCCACTTGCACTGGAGTTGCAACCAGACTAGGGGCAGAGATTTTAAAGACAGGGATACTTGTCCTCAAGGGGACCCACTTCACAGCCAAGCTTCCAGTTCTTCCTCCCTGTCAGAGAGGCACGGCCAGCCACTCCTCCACTTTTGTAGTGCTTGTGGGTCCTCCCAGCTACTGGGGGTAAGATGTCAGCCTGCTTAGAAGCTTAGCCTCCTGCTGGGACAGAGAAACCGAAGTGAAGAGAGGATATTGTAAACAGGGTTATTCGGAGGATGGGAAAACTATTAAATCAGCTTACTTTCTTTTCCTATGTTTCATCCTAAGCGACTCAAAAGGAGGGGAGGGAAAAAGGGGGACCATTCAACCCTGAAAAAAGTGACTACTGGCAGAAAGTTGCAAGAGCTTTGGTTCTGAATGTTCTCTTCAAAGGGAGATACTGTTTTCTGTTACTGTAGGGTCAGTTCTCACTGTATTAGTTTGATAACTAAAAGCTACTTGGTAACCTGGAAAAACTTATTTAAAATACTCACTAGGGATTTCATATGCTTCATTGCTCCAGACTAAGTGTTGTAATAAGAAGGCTTGTCTTCATGTGCCAAATCTCTCTCAAAAGAATAAAGAATATCAGATTATTAAAAATCTAATTGAACTCGTTTATAAAATGTTAACTAATAGAGACAACCCTGTACAATATCCATCCAATACCCCACAGATGGGTAACTAGTGTTGTTTGATTTCGCTCCTCTTCAAGAATTACAGCTAGTTGGGGCGCCTGGGTGGCGCAGTCGGTTAAGCGTCCGACTTCAGCCAGGTCACGATCTCGCGGTCCGTGGGTTCGAGCCCCGCGTCGGGCTCTGGGCTGATGGCTCAGAGCCTGGAGCCTGTTTCCGATTCTGTGTCTCCCTCTCTCTCTGCTCCTCCCCCGTTCATGCTCTGTCTCTCTCTGTCCCAAAAATAAATAAAAAAACGTTGAAAAAAAAAATTAAAAAAAAAAAAAGCTCATGCGTGTTACCTGCACAAAAGGCACCATGAATATTTAAAAAAAAAAAAAAAAAAGAATTACAGCTAGAGCTATCTATTTATGGTGACTTCTTCGTAATTGGAGCAAAACACCACACAGACATGGAAACTTCAGCAATTGGCAGTAGTAACAAAACTGATAACTTTAAGTTGGTTTGGCTTCTCCATAGAGACATTAATTGGGATAAGGAACAACTTGTTGAATCAACAAAGACTGTCCCCACCTGCAAGGTGGAAAGGAAAAGCAAGGTAGAAGAGAACAAAGGAATAGAAAAAAATGCTGTCCAGACTCACACCCATAAGAATGAGTGGGGGACAGAGGCGCCTGGGTGGCTCAGTTGGTTGAGCATCTGGCTTCAGCTCAGGTCATAGTCTCATAGCTCGTGAGTTTGAGCCCCACATCGGGCTCTGTGCTGACAGCTCAGAGCCTGGAGCCTGCTTCAGATTCTGTGTCCCCCTCTCTCTCTGCTCCTCTTCTGCTCTCTCTCTCTCTCTCTCTCTCTCTCAAAAATAAATAAACATCAAAAAAAAAAGAGAATGGGGGGATAAGAAGGAAGGTGGAGGTAGAGATATAGGGATGCACTCAAGGAAAAGTTTAGTAGAGAAGACGTTTGCAAAACAGCGAAGAACTTCAAGATTGTACGGGAAGGGAGTTAATCTTTCTTTTGTGTGTGTGTGTGTGTGTGTGTGGCAGTCGCTACAACAGCCTGGAAGATGGAGAGAGCCACAGAGAAAAAGATGGCATATATCATTGGTTTCCATGGCAATGACTAACAGTGTCAACCATCAGAGCATCATGACCTCAGAATAGGAATGAGGATACAATAACTAATAATAGCATATACTCACATATCCCTTTTAAATCACTCCCCAAGCACTGAGTATTTTTCACTAATTTTCACAACACCTGTGATGTGGAGAGTATTCTGCATTTTCAGAGATTAAGAAACCAAAACAGGAGAAGTTTAAATGAACACTGTGCCTGAAAAGTAGTATCGCTGCTAGTCTTTCACCAGACACTGTAAAGTCACAGCATAATTGATATGAAAGACTGTTTCATTGGTTTCAGGACAAGTAATGTATTTTGAGCTAATTATTTTTGGAAAGTGTACTAGCATTGCATGGAGGAAAAACCATTCCTAACAACCATTCATAGGTTTCTTCTTTGCTTACAAAACAAGAAGCAGAAATTTCAACCATTTCAACAGCTCAGTGTTGCTTTCCAAACTTCTTGCATCAAAGATTGCTAGTCTATCTTCCCCTTATTGCAACTGGCACTCTTTCAGGCTTTTTATATTTTTTTCTGGGCTTCGTTTCACTTTAGTCTTCTGTCTCTCTCTCTCTCTCGCCTTCATTCATTTCTCCCTTAACCCGCTTCAAACACACTTTTAATGCCAGGCATGACACCATGACCATATCACTATAAATTCTTAGTAGAACTAATTAACATGGAGAGCAAGTTTGTATAACAGTGGAGAAGACTTTGGAGGTGGACGAACTGGGTTCTAATTCTGCCTCTGCTGCCCACCAGCAGGGTGACCTTAGGCCAACCACTTCCCTGACCTTAAAATATGATAATGGTATGTACTTCACAGAGTTGTTGTGAGAACAAAATTGAATAATGTGTCTATATCACTTCACAATGATTATTCCTGGGGCTTTGAAAACCCAGGGGTCTCCCTAGGTGACTGTCCTTCCACTTTCTCATACCCGATTTCACATTTCCTGCGTTGGCTCTCAAGCCTTTTGACACTTACTTTTAGGGGGCTCTCTCTATTAATATCATGAGGACAGGGAGAATACTGCTCAGAAAAGCTGTGTTCACACTCAGTATCTATGAGGACCTCAGGAAGTAGCTGAGGGACTATAGATCCGGAGACCAAAGTTTTCCTCCTGTGTGCCCTCTTACAAATTGTGTGATCTTGGGCAAGCGACTTCACTTCTCAGACCTTCATTTTCCTCTTCTGCAAAATGTCATCAATATTTCATAGAAGGTCATAGGGATCTTGTGAAGGTTAAATGTGATTATGAATATGAAAATTGCCTTGTACAGGAGCATAACACAATAGATGCTCGATAAAGTATGAACTGAATGTGACTATGGATTTAAAATATTCCCTACCATTCTCACATTCCTCAAATTTAACAATCCTGGGATATCCTATAATGCAGTTGCTAAAATCATGTAGTGGAAGAATGTTTATTGACATGAAACAATGCTCATCATCTATTACTAAGTGAAAAGTATTTATATAATTTTTGGTTTTTTGCTTTTAAACACACACAACATACCCCCCCCCCCCCACACACACACACACAAAGGGGCTGTGAGGATTTTTACCAAATTGTTAACAATGATTCTCTCTCGGTGATGGTTGTGTGGTGTGTGCGTGGTTTTCTCTGTTTTCCAAGTGTTCTGGATTAAGCGTGAACCCCTTTCCTCTTAGGAAGAAAAAGTAAAAGTAAAATTTAAAAAGGAAACTATGGCAACTTTTAAAAAGTATTATATTCTTGGGTACATAAAGCATGACCATGGAAGAAAAGCAGTAAAAGCAGCAGGGAATGTAGAGAGAGGAAGAAGCTGCCAAGAGCTGAGGGGGAAGGGAGAGGGAGGAAAAGAGGTCAGGGAGAGGACATGTGTTAAGTCAGGGCTAAGACTCAGAAAGAGCCTTGTCTTCTTCCAAACATTTGTTTCTGGGACCGCCAAAAAGCCTGTGGGGATGCAGGGCCGTGTCCCAGCCAGACAAGCCACCACATTCAAATTCCATCATGGAACGGGGAGTCAGTGGGCTTCAGAGCCCTGGTGCCTACCTTTTCTCTCTTGGGTCCATAGAAAGGGTGATATCCTTGCGTGCTTACATAAAAGCTAAAGGATGACCCAGATGGCCTCTAATGTGGCTGTCAAGCCTAGGAGACTTTGGTTTACTAGCTCAAATGAGCAATAAACCAAAAGCTGTTGCCACTAGGTGGCATGCCCCAAATACTATTTCACTTTGAAACTGGCAAAAAAGTTGAACCAGACACCGTCTTAAGTCCAAAGCGTTGTTAGAGGCAACAAGGTGAAGACCATTTAAGGTTTTCAGTTTCTCCCTGTTAAAAACAAACAACAACAACAACAAATAAGAACAATCACCACCTTCACAACACTCCTCTCCAGAATAATAAATTCAATGTATTTCTCATGGACACATCTGAGAGTCTCCTCGGAAGACTCCCCTCCCCATTCTTGCCCCCATCAGGGTCTATAACCATCCTTAGCCAACCAAAATAAATAAGCGCCCCTACAATACTCCAAAAGTGAAAATAGGTCTCTGGAATCATCATTGAATAATGTCCAACCATAGATGTCAGGTTAGCGTTAGATGAAGGAAGACAAGAAAGGTCCTAATGTGGGTCTATTAGAGTTGAGGGAAGATAAGAATGGTATTCAGTCAATCTTTCATTCAAAATGAATACACTCCTTTTGACCTAATAAGCTTCTTTACTGAACATCAGCACTACTGCCAGGACCTCTATATTTAGCTAGAGTTATCAGTCATTTACACCTTGCTGCCTTTTCTTCTAAAAGTTCGATGCTATTGGATATTCTGTGAAAATAGGATTATGCTCAGATGACTAAAGAGAGGGATCATTTTGGAGCACATGAAAAGAGCACCCAGAAAGGATGGGACAGGTTGGGATCTTGAACTTGAGGACTCTATATGTGGCTGTTGAAGATCACTGAACTCTGGGCATTTTTGAGTGAAAAGAGGAGAGTGGAGAAATAATTAAAGGGAAGTGATGAAAGAAAGGGATGTGGCAAGACATACTTTGCATAATGTGCAGATTTGCCTAGGACTATCTGGATCATAAAGCCCTAGTGACGAAATGTGAAGAAACATGGGCAGTTTGTTATTTTCTGATTATATAACTCTAACAGGAAACTGCCCCAATTCCCTGTTATTTAAGTAAATTAACTATCTGAGACATGACAATAAATACAAGGACAGACCTTTTTAAAGCAAACACCCTGTGTATTCACACGAGTGGGTACTACCCCTTTCAAAGTGGAGGCCTTAGGAAGCTGATCACTCATTTTAATGATACACACCATTTGGGGAGTTCCTCTTTTTGAATTGATTTTGGCAACCGACACATATCTTTTGAAAAGCCACAGTACTGACAAAACATCAGTCTTTTTGAAGATGGATTTCACTTGTTGATAGAACCAAAAGTCATTTGGAGCTAAATCTGGCAAAAAGAAAGGATAGTCACTAAGAATATTCTATTTCTGGTCCGAAATGAGATGACTTTGAAGTATTGATTGGAAGTAGGTGCTCTGGTTTTAAGCTGAGCCCCAATTCCCATTCCACTATTTCATTAGCTTTGTGAATATAAGCAAGTGATGAAATCATTATGTGCCTCAGCTTCTTCATCTATAAAAGGTAGATGATACTAGGACCTACCTGACAATATTACTATGTGATTAAATGAGATAATGCCTGTAAAATACTTCCACGGTGCTGATACACGCTGTTTATTTTTTTTTTTTAACATTTATTTTTGAGACAGAGAGAGACAGAGCGTGAACAGGGGAGGGGCAGAGAGAGAGGGAGACACAGAATCTGAAACAGGCTCCAGGCTCTGAGTTGTCAGCACAGAGCCCGACGCGGGGCTCGAACTCACAGACCATGAGATCATGACCTGAGCCGAAATCGGACGCTTAACCGACTGAGCCACCCAGGCACCCCACGCTGTTTATTAAATAAAGAGTAGGATTGGCTGTAGTGGCAATGGCTATAACAGAAGTAGTGGCAGCCACAGTGAGATGTGGCTTATGAACACGAAGAGGCAATTTAAAAAGTATACAGCCTCCCAGAGTAACAACTTTTAATAACCACACTAATTTGCATGTGTGTTCTGAAATATTTTTTAATCTCCTTTTTTGCTTATTAGCCAATCCTTATTTAAACTCAGGTGGTACATATTTCCAAAGAGCTCCTCCAGTCAATGGAGAATATTTAAATAGGCAGTCTCTGCATCAGTGATTTTAAATTATTATACCAATACATTAGACTGAATTAAGATGCTCTATTTCCTAGACATGTCAAATTGTATGTGTTTTGTTAATTCACAATAAAGACGTACAAGGCTAGTGTAAATCGTTTTAAAAACTAGTAGGGGCGCCTGGGTGGCTCAGTCGGTTACGCGTCCGACTTCAGCTCAGGTCATGATCTCACGGTCCGTGAGTTCGAGCCCCATGTCTGGCTCTGTGCTGACAGCTCAGAGCCTGGAGCCTGTTTCAGATTCTGTGTCTCCCTCTCTCTCTGACCCTCCCGCATTCATGCTCTGTCTCTCTCTGTCTCAAAAATAAATAAACGTTAAAAAAAGTTTTTAAAAACTAGTAAAACAGATATAATCAGCTGATCAAATAATTATTGACCATGAATTTTGGACTGCATGGGCTGGCCACTGTTCTTGCCACCAGAGATTTAGGGATGAGCCAAACAGACATACCAGACTGGCCGGAAGTTCTTGGATTCTTAAAACTACTTGTAGCTAAAAACGAACAAAAACCCAGAAAAACACTTCCAGCCAAGGCCCCCTCACACACACGCATAAACCACACACACACACACACACATACACACAGGGCATCATTTCTGGAAGAACACCCAAGACAATAGTGATTGCCTCTGGAGAGCAACCATTTTATACCATTTTGTACTGAGTTACCACGTATGTGCATTATCTTTTCAAAAAGTAAAGAGAAACTAAAAATTTAAACTTTTATATAAACCAAGAAATTTAGTAGTTTTTATCTATTATTCTATCTTTGTGCATCCCTCTTAACCCAGAAAATTAAATCATTCACAGCAATATAGTATTGCTATTGATCCCCAACCCATTAATTACTCCTAATTTCCCTTGTAAGCACACAATAACAGCTGTGCAGTCTATCAGTCCACGTACCCCAGTGACGGCCTGTTGAAATGCTTTGCTAAATGAATTTGGTGTGGCAGGGTTATCAGGATCTCACCGTCTGGCTGGGTAACCATTCTGTAGCTAGGCAGCAGGGTCTGCAACCCACACAGCGGAGCCGTCCGGCATCCGTCATCCATCAGCAGCATGTCTCCCAGAGGCACTAAGCAGTGACCTTCCTCTGTGGATGCTGAGGCTCATTTTCCTTTTTGGAGCTCATTGCTCTGTGCTTGATTCCAGAGAGCAGTAATGTCCTTCCGCTTTAACCTTGTCAAGAAATCCATCAATCAGTCTATCAGCAAATATTTATTAATCATCTCCCATGTTCAAGGCACCATGATAGATGCTTTGGGGGGATGTCAAGAAATACAAAATGTGGTTTCTAACCTATAAGAGTTTATTGTCTAGTTCCAGAGATAGAACATGTAACAATTCAAAACGTAAAACCATAAAGGGTAGAATATTAAAGGTGACAAATTAAGAGGTGAAGGGGGAATGGGAACTAACATTTATCAAATGTCTATACACTGTGCAAGGTGCTTCATATATGGTTTTCACTTAATCATACTGCCAGGCCTGCTTTTAACGCCATTTTATAGACTTAAAGATGAAGAAAGTTGCCTAAGATCACACAGATAGACAATGGCAGCCCTTGGATTAAAACTTCAGTAAATGTAATTCCAAGGCTCTGCTTTGCTGACTCCAAAGTTTTGCTGTTCCCTGCGTATACTATACTTCCCCATAGAAAGTCAGGGTTCTAGGAATTAATTGGAATGAGTTATCACTTGAAGTGATAACATTAGTTACCATGAATAGGGTGTGAAATCTGAGGAAAGCTTTCAAAGGGTTAAAAAGCCAAAGATGGGTAGAATGTTGTAAGGTAAGGGGGGAGGAAGTGTATTTCCATTTGTAAGAAAGGCCTGTACTGTGGTGTAGACATGGAAAAGCCCAAGCTGGTGAGAAGAGCATTAAGTACCTGTCCCCTGTCACCTGCTCTTCAACACACATATACAACATGGTCCTGGACATGTAGGTGTGTCGGGAATCAGCCAGTTTATAAATATGTGAGCTCTTTTGGGGAGGCTGTACCCCTGGGAATATACTGGGAATGGCATTGACCTGCAGCCTCTTAAAACCTTATAGTCTCCTTAGAGATTCTTGATGTATGTCAGGGACCCATCATACAAGACCAGCAATTTTACTTGATAAGTAATGAGTATATTAACACAAACATGTAGATATTTTTGGAGTAGATTCCAACATTGACATTATTTTTTTAAATATGAGGCATTTTAAAGTAATGCCTAGCTTATAGTGGGAAGCATTATGAGCTTTGGGCACTGGCACAGACCGCTGGTAATAATAGGTTACTGTCCTCCGCCATTGGGAGTTTCTCAGGGTAGAGGCTGAGAAGTGCTAGTATGGACAAGACACATACATGGCATAGCACATGATATGTGGAGGCAAAGGCAAAGGAAAGGAGGTCCAAAATGCTACTCCCAGTCTCCATGTTCTGGTCTCCCTTGTCATCCATACTCTTATGTTGTTTTTATTTCTTGTGCTAATTAGAAAATCTGTCATTAGGACACTCCATGCATTGCTTTGTCCTGATAAGTCATCCTTGACTTTGTTCTTTGTCTTAACCCCACATCTGATCCATCAACAAATCCTGTTGCATTTACATTGGAAACGTATCCGGAATCCACAGTGTCACCACCTCTACTCCCAGTACCCTGGCCCAAAGCTCACCTTCACTCCCCTGCATTGTCTCAGGAGCCTCCTAACTGGTTTCCCCATTTCAGCCCTTGCCCCCAGAGTCCACCCTCAACAGCAGCCAGAGGGATCATGTTACAGCCTACATCAAATTATGAGTGCTCTGATCAAAACCCCCACTGACATCCTTTCCCCCTCAGACTACAAGCCCAAGGCCTCCAAATGGCCTATAAGGCCCATACAGTCCTTTCCAGCCACCTCCTCTGTTCTCCCTGCCCTCACCATTCCCCAGCCACACTTGCCTCTTCAATGTTTCTGAGCAAGCCGAGCCCCTTCTTCCTCAGGGCTCTTGTACTTTCTATTCCCTCTCCCTGGGATACCCTTCCCCCAGACATCTGCATGGCGTTCCCCCACTCCCCTCCAGATGTCCACACAAATGTCACTTTTTCATTGAGTCCTGTCCTGCCTTTGCAAAGCCCTTACACGCCCTGCTAGCATATCTGACACACCATGTATTATACTTGTTCACTGCCTACCTACCTCCACCAAAGTGTCTGTTCCACAAGGGCAAGGATTCCTATCACTTCATTTATTCCCCACACCTTGAACAGTGCCTGATACTTAGTTGGTAGGCAAGAAATAATAGCTGAATGAATGAATTTGGTAATCTTTGGCTCAGAAAAGTTTTTTTTTTTTTAATAAAGCAAAGATCAAACTAAACTGCCTGCCAAGAGGCAAAGAGAAATTGCATTTAAATAAAATTTAAAGCAAGTTGCATAATTTGTATAGCATAATTTTACTGTTTAAATGATATATTTGGGTACATATTATAGAACACTATATGCGAGCAGTTTGATAAATATACCATACATAGGCCATGTGATATACTCCTATGTGAATGTTTGTAATTGCAGGAACAAAGTTCTGGAGAAATACATACCAAACCACTGGAGAGTGGGAATGAGGTTTGAGGGAGCAAGAGAAGACTAGCTTTACTTTTACCCTTCTCCATTAGTCGAATGTTTTATAACAAAAATATATTATTTTATAATTGAAAAGGATCTGAAAAGACTGGATATCAGTCTTATTTCTATTGAAAACTTTCCATTTTCATTTTTAGCTTCTCACAGAATGATTTCCTTTGGATTTAGGGCCTGTGATAATTTACATGATTGTAAGTCTCTCAGGAATTCTTTCGTAACTACTATAGAAAATATTACAAGTGTTGGTGCCATCCAGAAAGCAAAGGATTATGATGCCTTTTTACCCCCTTTGGGTTGCATTTTTTTTAAAGATAACTTGTTCTAATTGGCATAGTTGTGAAATGAGAAATATTACATACAAGATTGCCGCAATCCACATTTTCTGCCTATCTTTATGCCCCACATGTTCTTAAGATTTCTATCACCTCAGTATCTACAATTTCCACATCTGTAGTATAACAGCGTGGTGCAATAGTCCTTTGCAATGCTGCACACCAACAGAAAGAGGCCGTGCCCTGCCGCAGTTTCGCAGTTTCGCAACACGCAGGGTCTTTCTGCCTCAGTTGGGCAGATGACCAGAAAGGCGAGACAGGATTTTTAAGGTCTCCACGCAGGGACCGGGCCTGTCAGAACTGCAGTGGCTCCACACAGTCAGCAAGGGACACTGTGTGTGCCACAGTTTGCCTGCGTCCCTCTGGCTCGTGTTTGTTGTTGAGTTGAGCAATCTGGGCTGTTCACAGGGCAACGGAGACTCCACTACCTAGCACATCTGGGTTCCCACTGCAGCGCTACGGAAGAGTTACTTCTGCCTCTCAGTAACCACGCCCTTTCCCAGGCCCCGCCCGCAGGAAGTCAGGCAGCGAGGGAGGAGGCATCCCAAGTTGTGGGAACCCCACCAACTCCAGTACTACTGACAAGATCTACTCCACCCCTCACTCGAGAAAAGGGCTCAGAACCAGCTTTAATCCTCTCCCCCATCCCCCAGCCCTCTTGCCCTGAATGGCTGACTTGGATGATGTTTACACTCATGTTTTCATACTTAAGGAGGTTTTGAGGGCAGGGATCAACTCAGTCATCACTCAGACTACACACAAGAAGCCTCATGCTCAACTTCAATGAATCAGGTCATGCAAATGGTGGGGGAGGGGGGGAATAGATAGTATTTTATACATATGTGGAGAGAGTGCAGAAGAGGGAGAGAGAGCTAGAGATTTTTTTTTTTTTTAATGGTAGCAGTGATTGCCAAGTACTTGGCTTCATTTGCTGCTACAGTGGTAGCCTTGGTACACCCTTTCTTAAAGGTAATTTGACAACATGTATCAAAACCTTAAAGATGGCTCATATCTACAGTAATTCCATTTCAGAAATTGAATCTAAGGAATACAAGATGTACATGCAAGAGTATTCTTTGGTAGGTTCCATCCATAGGCATGGAATACTTTAATATTTTAGAAGGTAGAAGGGTTTTTTTAAGGGCATGAGGTGGTGTTCATGATAAATGAAAAAGCCCCTATATTTATGTAAAAATGTACATATCCTATGTAAAAATATACATGAGAGAGGGAGCACTCCTTTCTCTTGAACTACCCTCTACCCTTGGCTACTGAGCCAGCACTCTCTCTTATTTTTTCAAATGTTTATTTATTTGAGAGAGAGAGAGAGAGAGAGTACATGCAGGGGAGGGGCAGAGAGGGGGGTACAGAGGTTCCAAAGTGGGCTCAGAGCTGGCAGCACAGAGCCTGATGCAGGGCTCAAACCCTTGAACATGAGATCATGACCTGAGCAGAAGTTGGATGCTTAACCAACTGAGCCACCCAGGTGCCCCCCCCCTTTTTTTTTAGTCTTTATTTATGCACTCTCTTCTAATTTTCTTCCTAGTCACTGGCCACTCCCTCAGTTTCCTATGTGAGTCCTCCCCCTCCTCTTTCCAATGGATACATATTGGAGGGCCTCGGGTCTCAGTCCTCAGACTTCCTGTCCATCTTTACTTAACTCCCTAGACAGGTCCCATCTCTTTTCCATCCTCTTAATGCAGATGATCCTCAGATCAGAATCCCCAGTGCCATCCTGTCCCAGAGCTCCCACCATGTCTCCAACTGCCTACTCAAAATCTTCACTGAAATTTTCACTCAGGCTTCTCATATCCAAAACTGAGTTCCTGATTTCCACAACCACATCTCCCTTACACACAGGCCTGCTTCTTGGTTGTTCTCCGCCACTGTAAATGGATCATTTCACTGAAAATGGAATTGGACACCATCCTTTTCATGCCTGCCTTCCTTACATCCAACCCATCAGCAAATTTGTTGTTTCTATATTCAAAATGTATGCCAAATCCAACAACTTTTCATTGTGTCCACCACTCACCCCTCAGCCCAGGACGCTGGCATCTTTCCCCTAGACTTCTATATCAGCCTCTCAACTGGTCTCTCTGCATCCACATTATGTGCCTACAATCCATTCTGCACACAACAACCAGTGATCATTTTTTAAGAAATAAGTAAATCAGATCAGAAGGCAAGAAATCCATAACCAAAATGTTAAAGTGATCCAGGAATGATGAGATTATAAGCTGTTCTTGTTTTTTGTCTGTTTCTCTGTTGTCAAAGTTCCAACAATAAACATGTTTCACTTTACTAGCAATAAATCAAAATGTGTGTGTTTTTTGAAAAAACAAAATTATATCAGGTCTCAGCCTGGAATGTCAGGAGTTTATCTCCCATGAATCAGTTCTGGCCGACCAGGACTGAACAACCTACAGAGCAGTAATGAACGCTCAGCTTCCAAAGGTGGCAATGGAGCAACAGAGGACCGTCCTCAACTAAAGTGGCAGACACACAACACTCGTGATGCCTCTCCGCCCCCCCCCCCCCACACACACCAAGTGCAAGGCAGACTTCACTAAATGATTGTTACCATTGCCAGCTGAGCTTAGATGGAGACTCAGAATCCTTCTCAACACTTCAGTTAGGATTAATACTGAAGAGGAAATGTATTAGTCATTTGTAACAAGCATTCTGTCTGAAGATTGAGAAATTATTATGCTTTCTCTTAAGTAAGCATAATGCACTAAACATTTTCCAATCAGTTTTATATCTAAAACCTCATGTATCTTTGCAAAACCCCATAAGGTGAGTAGGGAAGATATTTTTATCCCCCTTTTAATGGAAATGAGAGCCACAGGGGTGAGAGTCACACAGCAGAGCTCTGGTCACCTCATTGCCGCTCCTGTGTGCTTTTCCATGGTTCCTATAAACCTCTGCAGGCTATGATAAAGGTGAGAACCACACACCAGACCCTGATGCAGGAGAAAGGGAGGTGGGGGCCAGCGTTAGCTCCAAATTTGAGCAGAGATGGACTGTTGCTAGATAATGAGTAATTCATTACTATTAACAACTTGGAAAGTAAATAGCGGTGAAATAGGTGAAGTTCACAAATTTCACGACAAAAGCCATCATCCTCTTCAGGGGCAGGGCCTCTGAAAGGCCAACATGTTTGTTGGTTACCATAGCAACCATGACTGGACAGTCTTCCATTTGACCTATTCTGAAGTAGCTTTTTATTCGGGGCTCCCAAGCCTGCAAAGAACAGATTGCTCAAGTGGCTTTAGCATCTTTTCACACTTTCTTGTCACCTTCTCTACAGTCGTACGCAGGTTCAATGACCAAGAAAAAGAAAGCATTCACATGACTGCCATGAAATAGAATACAAATTCCCACTGCTGTTCCATCTGTCTGAAGTAAGCAGCTTGCACCATCAGCCACTAAGCAATTCTGATTGCCATCAGAGATAGTGTGACCCCTGTCCTTGGCAAGCCAATTAATAGAATTTCCATGGTAGGAAATAAGTAGAGAAAACTGTTCCCAAAGGAATAGTCATGGCACTCTAAAACAGAAAAGACTAGTGAGAAGATGGAACTGTTTGTAATGTGGTCCTGCGTGTGGCAAATGGGGTTCATCTTCTCTTCAAGCTTCCCTTCCATTCCCTTCCCCCACACATACCTCCCATTAACTGCTCCACCTCTCCCCACCCTCCTTCCACACTCCCACAATCAGACACCCAGAGGCTAGACCCTTATAATCTCTTCCCACATTTTTGCCTTTTTAACTCTAGTTTTAAGATGAATTGCTGCATATCTGAGCAATTACAAGTGAGAGGGGCCATCGGTGAGCCAAGGCATTTTTTCTTCCTGATATCACAATAAGAATGCCCCTAGTATAGACTGGTTCTGCAGGGGTGAAGTGGAGGCAGGGAACTCTAGAGCACTGGGGTTGTGCTCTCAGCCCCACCTATTCCACACACCCCACCCTTCCACCCCGACACTATGGGTTTCCAGAATCCAAAGCTCTGTTTCACTTTGCTGCAAGAATGGCCTTACTCTCCCCAAACCTCTGCCCTTGCTGCTGGCAAATGAGAGCCTAAGACTTTCAGGTGGTCTGGGTAAAAGGGATCATGCAAAGTGATGTTGTTGAAAGAATGGCCGCTGAAGTCAAAACACCAGGATTGGAACATAGTGCTGGCCCCCTTCCACTTGTTCATCAAATGTGTGGACTCTAATTTCCTCTATGCGATAATAATTGCCATAAAGTATTATGCACTCATGTGATATTAATACAGCACTAGCATGGAATACCATCTATGCCAATTATAGACGCTAGAGAAGTCAAGTGAGATGAGAAAAACAAAGTGCAGTTTAGCTGAATAAAAGAAATCAGTAAATTGCTTACAGGGTGTGCCTAAGTGCCATGCAACCCAGTAACAATTAGGTGTTCTATTAAATACGTGCCAGGCTAAGTCTGTTGTAAATTTAATTCAATTGTGATCATTGGATTTATGCAAGGCCATTTGCTCACAATCAAAAACAAAACAAAACAAAAAGGACCCTTCCATCTCCATCTCCCCTCCAGGGAGAGGGGAAATGACATCCCTAATGTGCCCCATGTTATCGTCTCCTGAGCCAGCTGTTCAATGTTCAGTCACACTTTCTGTTTTACTCTGTGCTACTTACACACCTCCTACCTCCGTCCATCCCATGGATTCCTAGGTTTGGGCAGAGGGAAATAGGCTCCTCAGGGACACCTAACAGCATGGCTTCCCTAAGGGGAGCTGACAGGCTGGGTCAGAATGGCTGGCATTTCTTAGTGAGAAGGACAAGACAAACAAGACTCAAGCAGCAAGTACACGGGCGAGAAGGAGGTTGTTTGCAGGAAGAAGCACCAGTGGAATGAGCCAGAAGCTGTGGTCAGTTGCAGGGATTCCTGAAGGATAAACACCAAAGTGACAGGAGTCAGAAGCCAGGAGGAAGGTATTCCCAAAAGAAGGCCACCATGACAGGGCTGGGAAGCAGTGGGACTTTCCATCAGCTCAGCTTTCTGGAGCTCTCCCTTGTTGAGGGGGCTTCTTCTCCTGTCCTTACAATGCCTGAATCCTCATAGCAAGACTCTCAACTAGATCCCAAACAGGTCTGAGAAAAATGAACCAGGCTGGACAAAATGGCAGGGTTCAAGGGAAAGCCATGACTCCACTTTTCACATTAAAATTATAAAAAACAAAACATGTTCCCCCAGGTCACCAAATCGATGTCAGATCTACCGTCATCCTAAAAATGGCAGCTCTGGACCCTGCTTCAGAAGTGAGGTTTCTCATCTGGGTCAAACACTAGAGGCTAGATATCAAGACATAAGGGAACATGATAACAAGGGGAGTATAGTTATGTGTATTGACTTATAGGATCCTAAAACAATAGGCTTGGAAGGAATCTGATACTCCACACCCAATAGGGAGAATATGGGTCACAGAGGACAAATCCATGCACAAGAACTCGCCATGTGAATTACCCTATCCCATCCCACCCCATGCCTCCCCCCCACCCCCAAATATACAAATACTGTAGTTACACTCTGCCAATGCAGGGAGGCATATCCTCGTGTCATGTCAGCTCAAAACTTTCAGTGGGTTCCCATTGTTCTTGGAATGAAATCCAAACCCCCAAACAGGGTCTTCAAGGCCTGGCATGATAGGGGCCCTACTTGCCTGACAAACCTCATCATTTTGTGTTGCTTCCCACCTTAGTCACTCTGACTCAGCCACTCTGGGCTGCTTTCCATTCCTTTTCCCTGCCTCAGAGCCTCCGTACCTGCTGTTTCTTCCACCTAGACTCTGACACCACCTCTCTTCACGAATGGCTCTTTCTCATCCTCAGATCCCAGTTTCACACATACCTCCCAAGAAGTCCTTCCACTCACAAAGTCATCCAGCAGATACTGAGAACCTGCAGTGGGCCAGGTGCAGCAGTGAACTGCAAAGCCCCTGCCCTCCTGGAGCTCACATTCAAGTGGTGGTGGGGACACAGACAATAAACAAAGCAGGAAATAGTGTACATACTCCATCAGGTGTGGTAAGTACTATGGAGAAAATAAAGCATACTTAGGAGTTAGGGGGAAAGAAAGGGGGTAGGAGGGAAGTATGATTTTATTTAAAGATCTTTTCCAATATTCTCTCTCTTAGCTTCTATTCCCTTCATAATGCCCGTCACAATGTGTAACTTTTTAATGTATGGATCTGTTTTTGTTTTTAATCTAAAATGTGAACACCCACTAGAATGTAAACTCCATGATGGCAGAAGGGAGAATTTGCTGCCTTATTTTCCGTGTATGCCAGCACTTGTGCTTGGCCTGGTGGGTGCTTGATAGATTTATTGAAAAATGGGGGGAGAAAGGAAAACAGATAAAGAGTCGGAACTATGGGGAAGAGCCAAGGAATCAGAGAACCAGGAAAAAGATAAGGTGAGTGGGAAGGTGGTCTCAGTGGATATTACCCTCTGGTGGACTTTAACTGATTCGTGAGTGTGTGTGTATTGATGGAAGGGTGGGAAATGTGAGTAGAGGTTGGCTTGGGTTCATCCAAAGGATTTGACATGGAATAAAAAGAACAAACTTAAAGCTACCTCACTCCCCTAAGAAGAAGAAAAAGATGTGCAGAGTGATTGCTCAGCCAAGTGGAGTGAGAGGAAAGTTTGCACTTTGAAAATGGAACTGAGACACTGCCCTTGGAAGACAGTGACAAAAGGGGCAAATATTGGCCCTATATCCTTGGTGCTGCTGTCTTTGGGAGGTACATGTTCTTTGAAGGTTTTTAATGGGTGAAATGAAGTGACTTTAGTGAGGGTGAATGAAATGGATGATGGCAATATAAACTAATAAATAATGCTACAAAGGCAATCAGGCAACACAATTAAAAACTTCAAATGCCCGGTGACCTCCAAATTTTATTTTGGGTGTTGAAAGGAAATAATTCAAAATATAGAAAATTTTTATGCCCCAAAATATCCAAAGATGTTTTTTAATTACTAACAAATTGTACAGGCAAAATTACCTTAAATGTCCTGCAAAAGAAGATAACCAGAGTACCTCCACTTGATGGAAGAGTGTGCAGTCATTAAAAATGAAGTTTATGAAGACTGGTTTAAATTGAAAATATTTCATATACTGTTAAGAAAAACCATAAGAATAAAATATTTATATGATATGGATTCTAACATAATTTACATGATTATATATATGTAGAATGGAAAACAATATGATTAAAGCAAAGGTTAGGAGGAAAAGTTTCTAAAATATAAACAATTAAGGTTAAATTCACCTCCACAAATATTTATTGAGCTGTGTGACATAAAGTAGGCACAGTGCTGTGCACTGGGAATAAAGAGAGACCCTTACAGATAGGACTAAACATACTGTATGGTGAGCTATGTGGCGGAAGAAATCTATGGGTTTTTTTGAAGCAAACGGGAGGACCTCCAAACTCAGATTTGGTAGGGAAATGGGGAAGGACAATCAAGAATGGTGTTTTAGTGGGGGAAAGTAAGATCTAAATTCTGAATCAGACAAAGAAAAGAGGAAAAGACAGATAAACACAGACAAGGAAACAAAAAGATAAAGAATAGAACCAAGAAAGGTGGAGAGAGTTCTAAGCAAAGTCAACAGCTTGTGAAAAAGACCAGAGACAGCAGGAGAAAGTGCAACTCATTTAAAGATTTGAAGGAAATTCCAATGAAGGAAATTTGGCACAAGTGTAATATGATAGGGACTCAGAGGAATAGGAAGCAAAAGACATAAGCAGAGCCAGACCTGTTGAGTGGTTTGGATACGGAGGGCAATGGGAAGCCTTTGAATTGTTTTAGGATCTGTGTTTTAGAAATCTCTCTCCCCGGCTCTGCGTCTAGATTGGAGGATGACTAGGCTGAAGGGAAGGTGGTCAGGTTTAAAAGCTGTTTCAGTAATCCAGGAGAAAGAGAAGGATGGATTGGTGTTTGAGTAAAGGGATTATGGGTAATTTTTTTACCTTCATGTTTTTTTCTAGTGTTTCCAACTTTTACTTAATGAACATGTGTTATTTTCATAATGAGGAAATTTTTGTAAGATGTTTTAAGGAAGAGGAACTTTATAGTATTCTGCTGGGAAGTCCTTCTGAGCTTTTGGGACTATCTGCTAAGCCCAGGGCCTCTGTGTTTGTATAAGAATCCACACCCACGTGCCAAGCCATAATACCCTGGGAACCACCCACAGTCTCTACACTGAGAAAGTGGAGTTTACCATAGGCCAGCGACTCAAGGTATACTTGGCAGAAGTAACAGAAAAGAGACAGAGGGCTTCCAGCTGATATATAAAACCCAAGTGCTCACTCATCAAGTTATTTATATATTCATTCACAACTATTGAGCACCTACTATGTGTCAGTCACTGTTCTAGACACTGGGGATACAGATATGAACAAAATGACAAAGTTCCAGTTACCTGTTCTAGGGGGCAAGACAGATCATCTACAAATAAAAATCTAGCCATGTACCGTATCTCATGGGAACGCACCTTGTGCTGTGCTCACTGCTACTTATTGACAAGAACTGTTTAGGAAACTTTGAAAAATAATTGCAGGTTGGCTGATTCATATTCATCTAAATGTGGCACCTGTCACACAGACCTATGTTGCTACAGTGTTTTTGACTGGGTTGAGGAACACTCTTTCCTAGAACTGTGTTTTCAAGTATCCATCTCATATGCATGCACGTACATTTACAAACATAAAAAATTTCTCCAAGCCTCTCCAGCCACTGGGTACAAATGAAGTTACAATAACAATAATAATTCAGATTTTATTCACGTGTCCTCCTATCATACAAGGAGGGATCTCGGCAATCTGTTCTCCCATGCTTATATTTGGGAGCATCCAAGGGCATCTCATGCGTGTTCATAAGCAGACTTCTTATGTTCTTGCATCCCAGCCTCATCAGTGATGTTTGGAATAGCATCTCACCCCTGCCCTTCATAAGAATTCTGCTTCCATGCCCAGGAAGCAATTTACAGAGATCCCCAAACTGCAACTGTGGAGGCAGGAAACTCTTTTCAATCAGAAAACAAAACAAAACAAAACAAAACAAAAAAACCACATACTCCTTTTGTCTAACTCTAGGGAAAGACCCAAACCGAGCCCATATTAATTGTTCAGGATTCTGCAAGCACTAGCTCTGGAGGTGATTAGCAATGTTTGGGTGTTCCCTGAGTAGCATTTTCTCACTTGGACCTTGAAATAACATTGCCTCTGGCCCTTTGTCTCAGAGTTCCTTGTAAAACAACAGCCCCTTTTGGTTTGCAGTCCACTCTACACTGACCCCAAACCTAGTCCACAGGCTGGACTGGGCCTTGTGCCTCCTCCACACACTCTTCTCAACTCAAAGCCCCAAACATAAACCTCCCTTTCAGGCCAGGCAACTTGGCCGGGGCCCCCTAGGGTCACCAGATGGACCCAAACATGGCTAAATCTCAACTGAATGCAGGTGATTTGGAGAAAAGTCAGTTCAAACAGATTAAGCATGATTTAGGGGAGTATTAGGGCAGAAAAGTCCATCCTATACCACTGAGAAAGGAGGAATTAACAGAGACGAGAACAGTCTAGAGTCAGTATATGCCACTGAGGACACTGTGCATCAGGATGCAGATGTCCCAGCGCAAGTCAGGAACCTACTGTCCTTCCTACCCCCTTGCTGTTTGGCCCACTACTTCTCACACATGACCCTCTAGATGAGAAGCCCTGCTGTGGAGGATAGAAGGCCTCAGGGAGGGGAAGAAGGGAAGACAGATAGATATTGCCAGGAACTATTTCTGAATTTCAGTTCTGGGGCTGTAATCCAAATTGTGTTTGATTGCAACCTTTGCCCTGAAGAGGTTCAGGGTTTTTTTCAGATGGTAGTTTTTGGCCCCTACTCAGCACTAGAAGGTCATTTCAGGAAACTGCTGTCACTTCCAAGGCCACTAATTGAAGTTAGTTATCTATACAGAGAGACCCCCATCCCCCTGCCCCCGAAACAAGCTGGAAATCCTGAAGGGAGCACCCAAAGACAGAAACATACATCTCAAAGGCCAGCTCAAATGCCACTTCCTCCATGAAGCACACGTGGAGCTCCTACCTCCCAGATCCAAACTCCTTATAATCAGTTTCTTCTTCCTATAAAGTTCTCCAAGACTTCGGGCTCTCCTCACCCCCCAGCATAGAGGTTTGAATGCCAGTTTCTTCGACTAGAGGTGAAATTCCCCATGGCAGATGCCAGACGTCACCCTAGTAGCCCCAGCAGCACCACCACACAAAGCCCCTCCTGTAACAGACACGTAGTAAGTAATTACTGAGCCAAGTAGGTTTCCAGGGGCTCACTTATAAAGGCCGTTTTCCTTCGGCCTTGATGTGGTAGGCCCCACGTCATAGAGAATTCTTATCCAGTCTATTCTATTCCTTAGGAACACAAACCACAGAGGCTGGGATTCCTTGGCTCAGCACAAGAGGTCCCCAGTCTTTCTGTGACTCCGGCAAAAGTGGCTGAGGATTTTCTGGCACTGCCTTTTTTCGGAGTCCCCGTTGGCATGCATTATGGGTATTGTCAGGATGTTTTCCCGAAAGAGATAATGACCTACCCAGGGCTGATCCCCAGCCAGGCCACACCTCTATAACATCAAGACCTGCATCTGTTCTGATTGGTCAGAGCCTGTCCCTGGCCTGTCCCCCACGTCCCTAGAGTCCAGTTGTCCTGGATTCCCCCCACCTCCTGTGCATATCCTGCTCCCTCTTCCCTCCATCAGGCAGACCCATAGTCATCCTTCAGAGTCTAGCTGAGGGTCACCTCCTGTGTGGAATCCTCTGGTCTCTCCTCCTGGCAGAGTGGGAGTGTGGCCTTGCCCCAGCACTCTACATACAGCACTCACCATACAGCACTTATTCCATGCTGAAATTGCTGTGTGTTTCCACCTCCCGCACCAATTTGAGCTTACATTTCACTCATCGTAGCAGATCCAACAGTGCACATTGCCTGGCCGGAGATGTAGTGGCTCAGCAAATGTTTCTTGAATTAATGAACAGCATGACCCTTGCAAATATTTTCCAAGAGAGAAAGCAAGGAGATCCCCTAAGGCACTCAGAGTTCTTACTGTTTTGTTATGTGCAGGTTCGTGCCTTGCTTTTTAAATTTAAAAATAATAATGCCGCAGGTTTATTGGGCACTTGCTAAGTGCATAATCATGTTAAAATCCTAAACAGCCATCTGAGGCGGAGGTTATTATTGCATAGGTTTACAGCTGAAAAAATGGAAATTGAGGGAAGTTAACAAGTATATCCATATTCATACAACTGGTAAGTGGGAGTCTGTTAGTTTTCAAAGCCTCCTCTCTCAGCCACCAGGCCTTCCACGCAGCCTTTCTACAGAACACGAATTACAATATGAATACTTTATCATTAAGCTATTTTAATGTCTTTATTATATAAAGACTAAAATTCGACGTATGGTTATACTACCTTGCTACTCAACGTGTGGTATACTCACAGCAATACGAGTATTATATACCAACACGAGTGGTATATTGGGAACTTGTTAGAAGTGCAGGATCTCAGAAACCCTGGATCTACTGACTCAAAGTCTGCATTTCAACAAGGTTCTTCATCATGTATATGCACATTAAAGTTTGAGAAGCACTAGTTTAGATCAGGAGTCAACGAAGAATAGCCATGGGCAAAACCCAGCCCAGTCCCTGTTTTGTTTTGTTTTGTTGTTTTTTGTTTGTATGGACCATGAACTAAGAATGGTCTTCACATTTTTAAATAGTTGAAAAATTTTTCAGAAGTAAATTTTTGACCCGTGAAAATTATGTAAAATTCATATTTCAATGTCCATAAAAAAGTTTAATTGAAACACGTTCATTTGTTTACTTACTGCCTGTTGTTGCTTTTAAACTACAGTGGCTGGCAGGCTTGAGTAGTTATGGAAGATGTATGGCCCACAAAGATATTTACTATCTGGTCCTTTAGAGAAAAAGTTTGATGATCTCTTTCCGATTCCGTCCCCCACCTGCAGCCACCAGCTCATAATGGGCATGGAGGGAAAGGCAGGCGACACTTGGGAGGACTAAGGAAGAAAGAGTGTCCCCAGGCAGAGGCAGAGCTCAGCTGAAGCAAGGGTACTCTGGTGACTGATGGAAGGGGATTTGCCATGGAGCAGAAGTCCGGAGGGAGGAGGAGTGAGCTGAGCACATAGTATGGTGAGATGGGGGAGGGGGGGCGGTGAGGAAGAGGAAGCACAGAACAGTGAAAAGACCAGAGTATAGGAGAACACAGGCCACATAGGGAGGGAGCTCCTCAAAGGTGCAAGGGTGGCCAAGGCCAAGAATGAGAGGTCAGGTGGTGTTCTCAGCCTCAAGATTCCCCACAGAGCCCAGTTACAGTTGTTTTGAGACTGTGGCAAGTTGAAGGGTCAGGTGGTGTCCTAGTTGTTGAAATTGGCAGACTTTTCCTGGAGTTTCCAGACTGTGAGGGTGAAAGGTATCCCTAACAAATCCTAAACTTGATGTGAATAGGGACGAAATTAACTAGCTCTTTGCACCTTTATCTTGAGACAGAATCAGTTTTTTGCTTAAAGAGCTTGTTACATATGCAGACTCTCAGGCTCACCCAGAAGGTGCCTGATCCAGTGGGAATCTGTATTTTACAAGCATCCCAGATGATTAAATGCTTTGAGAAACTGCTTCAGTGAATGAAAGAACTCTGGAAGGAACCAGCTTGAATAGATCATGCCTCTAAAAGGAATCATTTATATGGGTAAGAGGCTGCCTTCTAGTTTGCAGTGGTGTGTAGGCCTTCAGGAAGAAGCAGTGGCATTAGAGAGGAATTGATGGGCTCTATCTGCTAATACCAATGAGCAAGTGGTGGGGGAATGTCGAAGTCATCTGGAAACTCAAGGAAAGGCTGGGGATTGAAGCTAAGGGTTCTAATCCAGAGGATAACACCGATGGCCGTTTGATAGCCAGAGAATAGAAATACCTGCCTCTCCATGAAAAGATGCTCAACGTTGCTCCTCATCAGGGAAATACAAATCAAAACCACACTCAGATATCACCTCACTCCAGTCAGAGTGGCCAAAATGAACAAATCAGGAGACTATAGATGATGGAGAGGATGTGGAGAAAAGGGAACCCTCTTGCACTGTTGCTGGGAATGCAAATTGGTGCAGCCACTCTGGAAAACAGTGTGGAGGTTCCTCAGAAAATTAAAAATAGACCTACCCTATGACCCAGCAATAGCACTGCTAGGAATTTACCCAAGGGATACAGGAGTGCTGATGCATAGGGGCACTTGTACCCCAATGTTTATAGCAGCACTCTCAACAATAGCCAAATTATGGAAAGAGCCTAAATGTCCATCAACTGATGAATGGATAAAGAAATTGTGGTTTATATACACAATGGAGTACTACGTGGCAATGAGAAAGAATGAAATATGGCCCTTTGTAGCAACGTGGATGGAACTGGAGAGTGTTATGCTAAGTGAAATAAGCCATACAGAGAAAGACAGATACCATATGTTTTCACTCTTATGTGGATCCTGAGAAACTTAACAGAAACCTATGGGGGAGGGGAAGGAAAAAAAAAAAAAGGAGATTAGAGTGGGAGAGAGCCAAAGCATAAGAGACTCCTAAAAACTGAGAATAAACTGAGGGTTGATGGGGGGTGGGAGGGACGGGAGGGTGGGTGATGGGTATTGAGGAGGGCACCTCTTGGAATGAGCACTGGGTGTTGTATGGAAACCAATTTGACAATAAACTTCATATATTGAAAAAAAAAAAAAAAAGAAAGAAATACCTGCCTCTCCCTAATGACATGAGCATCTCAAGCGATACTGGATAGGCTCAGGGTAACCATAGGCAGGTGGCAGATTTAATATGTATTTATGTTGTTTTCTGACCTTTGTTAGATTTCACCCCCACTCCTACCATTTCTATGGTCTCATATGACTGCACGGTATATATGTTTTCTCAGGTGCTAGATGGGGACTCTGTGCCAATTAAATTAAGATATTGGCCCTCAAGGAATCTCTGACACCAGGGTAGATATGCAGGGTAGATAAGCTGTGAACAGCTAATTTTTCACAAATTACAAAAATAAAAATATCAGGTAGCATGAATACAAGGCATTGTCTCATATATCAATACTTCAGTTCCCTAAAATAGACAGGTAGGGAGAAGGATAGGATGGGAAATTAGTGCTTATTTTAATTTGCTTTGAAGCCACTATGGAAGATCAGTTGTCTTCTCTGTTTTTGTGTTTAAGGAAACCATGCTGGAAGCAACTGCATTTGAGGCACAGCATGAAACATCTGTCCTGTTTTGGCTTCTCATTGAGATGTTGGTTCAGCTTTTGCAGGCAGCACCTTGCTGCCTTGAGACAAAAAACATTCCCAGGCTCTTTAAGCTATTATGTAAGGTTTCCATGAGGAACTGAGTGCATTTAAACAGACTCTCCAGCCCACCCAGGAATATAGGTCTGACCCTTAAAGATAGTAAGTCAGGGAGTCAGATCCAAGAAAGGCTGACACTCCCTGTCCAGTTATTTTTAAACCCCAGAGGCTACTTCTGCATGTGATATCACTTATGTAACTTCTCTTTGCAAGGACCCCTATGTGCCCCAGCCCACCCTCCACACCCACCCCGCCCCGTAGCATCAGCACAATGACACATGTGCAGCTCCACCCAGCTGTGAATTTGCCAACAGTTTAAGAATGTGGACGTTGTGTAAATAAACACACAAAAATGAAATTGGCTTTTGTGCAACCAGCTTTCAGAAGTTACATTTTGTTCTTTTAGGTTTAAAATTTCAGTCCAATGGGATAAGAAAATAGCCCAAACTATATTACAAATCCAACTAAGAATTTCCATCACCAGAAATAGCATTATGTTACTTTTGGATAAAAGATTTTTAATTTATACTGCAGCTCCCATGTAAGGATATGACTATTAATCTAGAATAATCTTACTAGTTTCTATATGCTGGATTTATAAATGAGTTTATGATTAAGACCATATATTAAAACTTTTAAATAAATTCTAACAGTAATTAGTGACCATCCATTCTCTAAAAGGTGGACACTAATGGGATTTTGCTTCAAGGAATCTGGCCTATTAAATATGACATTAAAAATTCATCTATTTAGGGGCGCCTGGGTGGCGCAGTCGGTTAAGCGTCCGACTTCAGCCAGGTCACGATCTCGCGGTCCGGGAGTTCGAGCCCCGCGTCAGGCTCTGGGCTGATGGCTCAGAGCCTGGAGCCAGTTTCCGATTCTGTGTCTCCCTCTCTCTCTGCCCCTCCCCCGTTCATGCTCTGTCTCTCTCTGTCCCAAAAATAAATAAACGTTGAAAAAAAAAATTAAAAAAAAAATTCATCTATTTAAAAAGCTTCAAATGTCAATGAAGGAACAAAGCTGTCAAATGCTAGGAACATTTCATTAGGAAAACAACCTCAAACACTGATGGGATTTGCTGAAGTTGGGGACTCAGACAAGCTTTACCTGCTAGTGAAGCAGCTATTGATATTGTTTACTGATGTTTTTATTGTTTCCCACTAAAAGAGCAGGAAAACAGAAATATGGTGTCCTGAGGTTGAAATTTCTCCTTTTCTGCAGTTCTACTAGCCCAGTCCTATTATAAATAAAACCTGTATAGAACTAAATTAACATCAGCTTATGGAAAATCATGACATCAATACTATAGTTAATTTGATTAGCATAACTAGGCTAAGAGAAGAATACAATAGATAACATGTATAGTAATTTAGAAGGGTCGTTTTAGCAATTTCTTTTAATCTTCCTACTACTAAGTGTTTTAGTAGGGCTCCTTTTGGCTGCAAGTAAGAGAATGTCCCAATAACAGCAGTATAAAAAATAAGGTGTCCAGTTTCTGTTGCCACATAATAAACCATCCCCAAACTTAGTGACTTAAAAATAACATTTATTTTCCTCCTGAATCTGTAGTTTGGGAAGGACTTGGTAGAGGGAAGCTTGTCTCTTCTCGTTGACATCAGCTAGGGCAGCTTGAAGACTGAGGGCTGGAATCATCTGCAGACTGGTTCACTCACATGTTTGTTCATCCTTGATGGGGAGAGTGAAAGAGCTGGAGCCTGATAACAGCTGAGGCTCCTCAGGCATCATTATCTCAATGTGGTCTCTTACATGGTTTCTCCAGCATGGCAGCTTTGGTGTAGACTGACTTCTGATATGTCAACTCATGGCTCCCAAGTCACACATGAGAAGAGGAATAATAAGGCAGAAACTGTATCACCTTTTATGACCTAACCTGAGAATCATGCAGTATCCCTCCCACTGCATTCTATTTGCTGGAAGCAACTCACTAAGTCTGGCCTATATTCAGGAGAAGGATCTTTTAATGAGAGAAATGTCAAAGAATTTGTAGCCATGTCCTAAGACCACTACATAGGGATTTGCTTTTCATATACAATGCTAGAGGGAGGCAGTTCTGTATAATGTGGGGCTCCATGATATGATAAAAACGAAGGTTTCTTCTATAATTCTACTCTACCATTTTAGTACATTGGTGTATTATCTCAAAGTTGCTGGGTGACTGTTGTAGATTCAGGCATCACAACAATGGTCAAGACCAAAAGAAGTGGAAGGTGTAGTACCAGCAGCTTCTGGCCTCTTTGATCAGGAAATAAAAGATCCTTCCCAGAACCCTCCACTCCAGAATTCCACTTCTGCTGCATTGGCTGGAACTCTGTCAAAAGGCCACCCCTTGCTTCAGAGGAAGTTAAGAACAGTGAATATTTAGCTTCTCCATTCTATTGTAGCAGTAGGGCAGAGAAATCTAGAAATGGGCATTGGGTCAGCCAAGCCATGCTTCTGCCCTGATAAACCTCCATATCAGACCCATAAAATCACAAGTGGGAGGAGTTTCAAAGAGTCCCTTCTCCTCCCTCAGCCGATGTTAACAATGAAATGACCCAAATATGGTTAGCGAAGGGAGACTGCTACAGCTAATGAATGGAATCATTTACAGCTATATATTTGCAAATAGAATCAAAAGCTAGATAGTGAATTCAATGAATCCTTTATACAGTTTAAACAGGAAGCAGAACTAGGTCACCACAGAAACATTTGTCAATAAGATAGGGAGGACGTGGAGGAGAGGAGATCACTGACTTGTGATAAGATGTTAAAATTGCCTAGCAGATTACCTTAGGTTCAGAGGCCCAGGGCCCAGAAATAATTTGGGGACAGGGAATAATGAAACTATTAACTTATAGCCCTAACCCAAATTTTATATCTTACTTTATAGAACATTCCTTTTTTTTTTTTTTAGGCTTCTGTTGTTCACTAGTGAGTAGAAACAGGAAAAATACTCAGTTGATGTATTTTCTTTAACCCATCTGCAACAAATATTCAAATTTAAGCTTTAAAGTTTTATAACATTTAGCTAAAGAAAAAAAATCAAAATTCCTTTCTTTCCTCCCTGTAAGCACAGAGCTCCCCAGGTCTGTTGTCTCATGGTATCATCTCAAACAAGTTAAAGAAATCACACTGCAACAGGCATTTTCTGAACCCTTTACTCATACAAGCATTAGCAAATGACCCCAACAATACCTAAGACTGAAAAATGAGACAACTGGATTTATTGATGCTGATGGTGTAGAGAGCTCTTTCCCAGGCAGATTAACAGACATTCATGAAAACACATGTGCTTGAGGGGAGATATGAGTATGAAAAAAGTATGTGCCAGGGGCACCTGTGTAGGTCAACTGGTTGAGCGTCTGACTCTTGTTTTCGGCTCAGGTCATGATCTCATGGTTTCCTGGGTTCCAGCCCAGCATCTGGCCCATGCTGGCATTGCAGAGCCTGCTTAGGATTCTGTCTCGTGCTCTCTGCCCCTCCCCACTCACACTGTCTCTATCTCTCTCAAAAATAAATTTTAAAAATTAAAAAAAAAAAAAACAAGAAAAAAGTATGTGCCCACAGTGAGAATCCCAGTAAATCCCAGGCCACAGTTTGCAGTAAGTATAAGGAAATAAATGAGTGGTTAAGTCTCAGAGAAAATGGAATGGGGAATAGGAAAACATTTCCTTTATAATGAAAGAACTCTAACATAAGCAAAGTAAATAATTTCTCCAAACTGATATGGCACATATTAAACAGAAAAAAAAAAGTCTAGGCATTCTCAAGCATTCCTGTTTATATTTGGGACAGAAAGTCATGCAGGTCTGCCACAGCAACTTCTGACTCAACGCGTCTCCGGAGGCAAGGGAAACCAAAACAAAAATGAACTATTGGGACCTCATCAAAATAGAAAGCTTCTGCACAGCGAAGGGACCATCAGCAAAACTAAAAGGCAACTGACGGAATGGGAGAAGGTATTTGCAAACAACATATCAGATGAAGGGTTATTATCCAAAATCTATAGAGAACTTACTAAACTCAACACCCAGAAAACAAATAATCCAGTGAAGAAATGGGCAAAAGACATGAATAGACACTTCTCCAAAGAAGACATCCAGATGGCTAACAGAAACATGAAAAAATGCTCAACATCACTCATCATTAGGGAAATACAAATCAAAGCCATAATGAGATACCACCTTACACCTGTCAGAATGGCTAAAATGAACAACTCAGGCAACAACAGATGTTGGTGAGGATGCGGGGAGAGAGAGGATCTCTTTTGCACTGCTGGTGGGAATGCAAACTGGTACAGCCTCTCTGGAAAACAGTATGGAGGTTCCTCAAAAAATTAAAAACAGAACTACCCTACAACCCAGCAATTGCACTACTAGCTATTTATCCAAGGGATACAGGTATGCTGTTTCAAAGGGACACATGCACCCCAATGTTTATAGCAGCACATACTTTATAGCCAAAGTATGGAAAGAGCCCAAATGTCCATCGATGGATGAATGGATAAAGAAGATGAGGTATATATACATAATGGATTATTGCTGGGCAATCAAAAATAATGAAATCTTGCCATTTGCAACTATGTGGATGGACTAGAGGGTATCATGCTAAGCAAAATTAGTCAGAGAAAGAAAATATCATATGACTTCACTCATATGAGGACTTTAAGATACAGAACACATGAACAGAAGGGAAGGGAAGCAAAAAGAATATAAAAACAGGGAGGGGGACAAAACATAAGAGACTCTTAAATATGGAGACCAAACAGAGGGTTACTGGAGGAGTTGTGGGAGGGGAGATGGGCTAAATGGGTAAGGGGCATTAAGGAATCTACTCCTGAAATCATTGTAATACTATATGTTAACTAACTTAAATTAAAATTATAAATTATAATTAAAAAATAAATTTTTTTTGTAAATTAAAAATTTTTGTAAATTAAAAAAATAAAAATTAAAGTAAAAAGATATGAAAATACACAAAAAAAGTCATGTAGGTCTTTGTTCTAAACAACTAATCTGATCTAACATGAAATAGACATTTTTTTAAGGTTTATGCATTTTTCAGAGATAAAGACAGAGCATAAGTGGGGGAGGGCAGAGAGAAGGAGATACAGAATCTGAAGCAGGCTCCACGCTCTGAGCTATCAGCACAGAGCCCGACACAGGGCATGAATTCACAGACCTCAAGATCATGACATGAGCTGAAGTCAGACACTTAACCAACTGAGCCACCCAGGCACCCCGAAATAGACATTTCTTAAACAAAATCATAAAACATATGTATGGGAGTTACCAGTCTTTTTTATCACTTATAAGGTAATATTCTGTTTTCAATGTTTCTATCATCTGTACAATTTTAATTTTTTTTTAACGTTTATTTATTTTTGAGACAGAGAGAGACAGAGCATGAACGGGGGAGGGGCAGAGAGAATGGGAGACACAGAATCGGAAGCAGGCTCCAGGCTCTGAGCCATCAGCCCAGAGCCCCATGTGGGGCTCAAACTCACGGACGGTGAGATCGTGACTTGAGCTAAAGTCAGACGTTAACGGACTGAGCCACCCAGGCGCCCCATCATCTGTACAATTTAATTAGGAAGTAAAGAATCAGCTTATAGAGATCATGAGCCCACATGCCTCTTACTCATATTTCAAATTATAATCCTATTGCAATGATTTTTGATCCTCAAAGAGTGCAACAAAATAATAGATTGAACTTTTTCTTGTTAAAAAAAATACCAATTTAGAGACCTACTATAAGATACTTCAGATAGTCTCAAGCCAAGTAGCAAAATTCTAAAGTGCAGAAACTATCATAAACTTACTTTGTAACTCTCACAAGCTACTGCCAACAGTTCTAGGCCCAGAATAAGTGTTTAGTTCATACTCACAAAATTTCATTGAATGTTCAACATCTCACAAACACACACACACACACACACACACACACACACACACACACATATACACACACATATATATATATTCTTTGTGTATGAAAATATTTCTGAGATCAAACATTTTCCACACTAAGTAGAAATTCCCATTGGGTTGTAAGTGAAAAGATTTATTAGATATTACTCAATTAGGTGACAATATTAATAGCCCCCATTAAACACTAATTTGCTCTTTATTCTGCAAAGACTAACACAGATGTAAAACAGGGGTTGGCCACCCTCAGAACATATGTCTAAGACAACAAGAAAGCTGAGAATAATTTGGAACATGAGCCGGTTGTCCTTTCTATACCTCCCTTTCCACTGCCAATTCTGCCACCGATGGAATTTAGCACTTTCCTATAGCATGTTCAACATCCTCGATGCTAGTAGTTTTGGGGTGTGTGTAGGATATGCACGCGCACCCACACGTTAGATCAATAAGCGTTTGTCAAGTGTCTGCTCCCAGGCATCATGCTGGTGTTACAGATACAGTTGCGAAAGGTGCAGCATTGGGAGTCCGGCTGTCTAAATTCACACCATCTCATCATTCACTAGTTATATGGCCTCAGGCAAGTCCCTTAGCCTCTAAGCCCCCAGCTTCTTTGTCTGCAAAATGAGGGTGCTAATAATGCCTACCTCGTGAATCCCTTGTAAATATTAAATAACTCATACACAGAGCATGGCACCTACTGACTGCAACAAACTTAGCTAGCATCATCATCATTGCATGGTCCCTCACTCTTTACCCATCAGTAAACTAGAAGGAAAAGACACATACACAGATTATTCCAATTTTTGTGCTAGGGTAAGTGGAACTCATAAGAGAGGCATTTATCTCAACTTGGAATTCAAGAAAGGTCCCTGAGCTGAGAGTTGAAAGATGAGTAGATTTAGCCAGATGAAGAAATGTTCCGGAGAGAAAAGCTTCAGCAAAATCACAGGGAGCATGTTGTGGCAGGAAGTGGATATGGTTTGCTGTTATTAAATGAAGCTCAAGGTGGGGAGTGGTCAAAATGAGGCTCATGAGGAAGGTGAGGACCAGGTCATGAGAAGTCTTATATACCATGTAAACACGACTACATTTCTTTACATAAACCAAACTTCCTAAGCTACGTTATATAAAGTACTGCTATTCATAGATATTTCATGAGATGTTCTTTGACATTCCTCAAAATAATAGCTTCACTATGACTTATGTCTGAAAGAATCCTCACTTTTACCCCCCGTGAGTGATTCACGATGCATACATTAGCATATTGAAGACTCTGAGAAGTCCTGCAACAAAGGGACCTCTTTATCTTATGTTAGCCTGATTTTTTTTTAAGTTTATTTATTTATTTTTGAGAGTGAAAGAAAGCATGAGTGGAGGAGGGACAGGGAGAGAGGGAGAGAGAGACTCCCAAGCAGGCTCCACACGGTCAGCACAGAGCCCAATACAGGGCCTGATCCCATGACACGTGAGATCATGACCTGAGCCAAAGTAGGACGCCTAATCGACTGAGCCACCCAGATGCCCCGTCGTGTTAGCCCAATGTTTTTGAAATTGATTTTATTGTAGGACGTTATTTTTACAGAATGCTGGGAGAGGTTTTCCCAGGTTTTAATCAAAGAATGAACTATATAGTTCAGCTTCGTAAAATCCCTCTAGATACAGGGATACATTCAAAAGGAGCACTACTGGAGAGCATGAATGAGATGATGGTGCTCCAGGATGGAGGAGATGGACAGATTCAATAAGTATTCAGGAGGTAAAATCTTTAAGTTTTCCTGATGGAGTGGAGTGAGGGAGACAGCTGGGCAGAATGACCTAGCTTTCTGGCTTGAGCCAAAAGAATAGTAGTGCCACTTACTTCAAAAGGAATACAGAAAAATATGATGCAGGCAAAGGAATGAGGCATGGATCAGGTAAAGAACTTAGCTTTGAGACTTCCCAGTGAAATTATATGTAGTAATTAAGTCAACAAACCATTCATTATTCAGCCCCAATCCAAACCCGGATCATCTGACAAATAATTCCCTGGTCGTCCTAGTCAAAATGTCAAAGTCAATTCAAGATTTCATAATGTGCTAATTTGAACAGGCAGGTTTACCGATAATAAGATCAGAATTTAGTCATATTAAAAAGCTCAGGGTTTTCTTAATGCATTTCCAAAAGTAACCCCACCTCAGGACCTCTGTATTTGCTGTTGCCTCTGCTTCCCATTCTCTTCCACCTGGCTCTTCCCCTGACTGGCTCCTTTCCACGTTCAGGTCTCAGCTAGAAATGTCACCTCCGTAGGGAACCCTTCTCTGACCACCTCATCTCCTCTGTGATTTATTATCCCAACACCCTGTGTTATTTCCTTCATATGCTTGTCATTAGCTGAAATTATCTTGCTTATTTAGTTGTTTACTCATTATTTTTTGCATCTTCCCTTCTGGATTATAAACTTCATGAGTGCAGGGACGTATGTCTGCCTTATTCATCGCTCCTTCCCCATTTCTAGAACAATGTTTGGCACAGAGTAGCTTCTTGGTAAATTTTATTTTTAATAATTGGATTCATTTTAAAAAACACTAGCACACAGTCTTGGACTTCTGGAAATCTGCTCAAGTTTATGGTTCTGAAAACAAGTAATTTTTTTGCCTAAAATCTCCAAGAGTAAAACAGAATTTTAGATTTAAATGAAAGCTAATTTCAGTATATTTGACTCAGAATTAGCCAAATATACTTAATCCTACTAATTATCCTCTCTCACATACACTCTTTAACCTAGTTATAGTAATATAATAAGGAATTAGACCCTTGATAGAAGTTGCCAAGTGTCATGTTTTTAAATAAAACAAGCCCTCAGGAGTTTGGAAGGGAGCCCAATAGACTCAGAGTTCAAAGCTTCCAGATCCATTTACATGTGGTAGCACTAAGGAAAGGCTATCCTACAGAGTGTTCCTATGGACAACATAGAAAACCAGGTTGTTATTTTTTTTTTCTAAATTCTTCAGTTACAATCCAGTGAAAATAAAATGCGTAGGAAAAATGTCCAAGGTAATCAATACAGCCTCTTTAAGGGTCAGATGCTTTCAAAACCACAAGGGGAAGGGTATACATTTCTGGTCAGTTCTCTTTCTAGATGGTTTATTCAGCAATTTGGAGATTTTTATGGGGTTATACCAGTATTTTCATTAGTAAATTCTTCTAAGTGGAAGGAAAGGGGGAAAGAGTCCTATACCACTGCCCTACCCAGCACTGCTACAGAGAGCAGTTGCAGAGCAAGTAAAAAGGCTCCGTACCTAGAGCTCCCAAAGACATTGTCCTATTATGGACAGTCTGGAAGGAGAGGAGGGAAGCCGGTGGGTGCTGGGACAGATCAGGGCCCACACAGAACACAAGGTTTGAGGCAGCAGCAAGGATCACTCAGAAAGGGCCACTCTCTTCCCTTGGATCCTTTCATTTCTGCTGCTTTTTCCCTTCTCAAAGTGTAGTCTGCAAAGTCCTGGGGACACTTTCAGGGGACCTGTGAGATCAAAACGACTTTTATAATAATGTTAAAGAAGGATTTGCCTTATTCACTATATGGATTTTTACACTGGTGGTGCCAAAGTAATAGCGGGTCAAGCTGCCAGCACGTTAGCACAAGTCAAAGTGGTGTCACCAAACTGTAGCTAATGGTCACGATAGTCTCCAATATTCTTCACCACCACAAACTCAAGGGGAGGGGAGAGGTGGAAAGGAGAGGAGAGCAGAAAGAAGGAAGGAAAGGAGGGAAGGAAAGAGGGGGTAAGGGAAGTTAGTTTTACTAAAGAACGTCTTTAGTGGGTGCCTGGGGGGCTCAGTGGTTAAGCATCTGACTTTTGGTTTTGGCTCAGGTTATGATCTCGTGGGTTTGTGAGTTCAAGCCCCAAGTCGGGCTCTGCGCTGATAGCATGGAGGCTACCTGGGATTCTATGTCTCCTCTCTCTCTGCCCCTTCCCAGCTCACACTCTCTCTCTCAAGATAAATAAGTAAACATGAAAAACAACTTTTTAAAAAGAATGTCCTTGGTGAAGCATTAAAAATTGTTAGTTTTATTAATTCTCAATACTTCAGTGTAGGTCTTTTTAATATTCTGTGTGACAAACTGGGAAGCACACATGAAGTACTTCTGCTCAGGTAGCACAGTTGTCCCCAAGAAAAATTCTTGTGTTAGTGTTTGAGTTGCAAGCTGAACTAACCATTTTATTTTTTCTTTTCATGAAACCCCATTTTTACTTCAAAGAAAAATTAGTTAAGATTTAGGTATTGGCAGGCACTTTCTTGAAAATGAATAAAGTGAGCCTGTCACTTCAAAGAACATATCTGATAATATGTGTTGTCCAATAACCTCTAAGAAACTACCTGTTGTGGAGATTTGGGGTAGTATCTACAACTATTAAAATACTCCTTCCTTTTCCAACTATATATCTCTGTGATGCTAGATTTTCTAAATATACTTCAACAAAAACAACATATACCAGATGGAATGCAGAGGCCAATATAAGAATTTAGCTGTCTTCTATGAAGTCAGATGTTAAAAGGATTTGCAAAAAATCCCGAAAAAATTTTCTTTCTTTGGAAAAATAATTTTTTTTATAAAAAGATGTTATTTATGTCACATGTGATGGGTTTATTATTATTGTTTTCAAATGAACTAATATTTTTTAAACGTCTCAGTTTTGACTTCCAGTACAGTTAATATCCATAGATATAACCCAAAGAAACAAAACCTCTTTGGGAGTCTCAATTATTTTTAAAAGTGCAAAAGAATCCCAAGACCAGAACCTGGTACAATAGCTGGTTATAATAGAAATATGTTACAGAACTATGTAAGAGAAATAGAAAAAATGTATGATAAAAATATATAACAAAAATGCAAATCATACATTTCGAATAGCATAAATGAGATCATTTTCATTCTACCACAAAAGAGAGTTCCATTATGCAGTTAAAGTAAAAATTCAAGTAGTAGAGCCTGGTTTGCTACCTAGCATGTTCTCAAAATAACCGAAGTGAAGTGATTCTTATTTTAGCCATTCTGACAAGTGTGAGGTGATATATCTCCTTGTGGTTTTGATTTGCATTTCCCTGATGATGAGCGATCTTTGGACATGGTCATCCCTTGGTCATCTATGGGTCTTCTTTAGAAATGTGACTGTTCATGTCTTCTACCCATTTTTAATTGGATTATTTGGAGTTTTTTGGTGTTGAGTTGGATAAGTTCTTTACACACTTTGGATATTAATCTCTTTTCAGATCTATCATTTGCAAATATCTTCTCCCATTCAGTGGGTTGTCTCATTGTTTTATTGATGGTTTCCTTTGCTGTGAAAAGGCTTTTATTTGGGTATAGTCCCAATAGTTGAATTTTGCTTTTGTTTCCTTGCCAAAGGAGACATATCTAGAAAAATGTTTCTGCAGCTAATTTCAAAGAGATTACTGCCTATGTTTTCTTCTAGGAATTTTATGGTTTTAAGTCTTACAGTTAGGTCTTTAATCCATTTTGAGTTTATTTTTGTATATGGTATGAGAAACTCGTCCAGTTTCATTCTTTTGCCATGTAGCTATCCAGTTTTCCCATTACCATTTCTTGAAGAGATTGTCTTATTCCCAGAGCATATTCTTGCCTCTTTTGTTGAAGATTAATTGACCATATAATCTTGGGTTTATTGCTGGGCTTTCTATTCTGTTCTATTGATCTACATGTCTATGTATCATACTGTTTTGATTTCTACAGCTTTGCAGTATATCTTGAAATATATCCAGTATAGCCAGAAATCTGGGATTATGATACCACCAGTTTTCAAAGGCCTGAGGGCTTTAAGGAGAATTCAGTTAAATCTGAAGAGGAATATCCCTTGTCGAAAATGAAAGTCTCTCCTGCTTGGGGGAGGAATCAAGGTCTTGGGTCCCCTGTGCCCTGACTTACTCCCTGCCACTGCCCAAAGGACACAGCAGAACCTCAGAGAGATTGGCCATCAATGCACCAAGAGGTGGAACATTAGCCCAGATTCCCAAAATCACAAGAATAGTTCCCATGCACCAATGGTGGCACAAAGTTGGCAGAGAGGAAGCCCTTAAAAAGACCACAGAGGGAGAGACAATGACATCTCAGGAGTAACCTGTGTGGCCAGATAGCTGATGCCTTCCTGGGCCTCTAAGATGTCTCAACTGTGCTTGAGAGTTTGGAATCTTGACTTAGCCTCCAATGGGAAGTCCCAAGAATAAGTTTAATTCCTCACCAGATCTTTGAAATGTGGGGAGAGAGTAAAAGTTAACTACTGAGTTAAAAGTAGATAATTGTGAATATTGTTTGACAATAAAAACAATGAAGTGTTGATAGATGCTATGACATGGACAAACCTTTAAACACATTAGGCTACTTGGCAATGAGAAAGAATGAAATATGGCCTTTTGTAGTAACGTGGATGGAACTGGAGAGTGTTATGCTAAGTGAAATAAGTCATACAGAGAAAGACAGATATCATATGTTTTCACTCTTATGTGGATCCTGAGAAACTTAACAGAAGACCATGGGGGAGGGGAAGGAAAAAAAAAGGGTAGAGAGGGAGGGAGCCAAACCATAGAGACTCTTAAAAACTCAGAATAAACTGAGGGTTTATGGGGGGTGGGAGGGCAGGAAGGGTGGGTGATGGGCATTGGGGAGGGCACCTGTTGGGATGAGCTCTGAGTGTTGTATGGAAACCAATTTGACAATAAATTTCATAATAAAAAAAATTTTTTAAAAATAAACACATTAGGCTAAATGAAAAAAAAATTCACAAAAGGCCAAATATTGTATGATTCCATTTATAGGAAATGTCCAGAATAGGCAATTTATAGATGAAAAGTAGGTCAATGGTTGCTAGGGGACAGAAGGGATAACCACTAAATAGTAGGGTGTTGTGGGGGGAAGGAGAGGGCAGGTGGTAATTAAAATGTTCTAAAATTTATTGTGGTGATAATTTCACAACTCTATGAATACACCAAAAAACACTTAATTTTATACTTTAAATGAGTGAAGTGTATGGTATGTGAATTATTTCTCAACAAAGCTATTACAAAAAATAGTGGATAAATGTGATAACTCTTGCTGACTTGAGTTCTGTCTTGAGGATCATACCCATTTTATGTGTATGATACTTTACAAAGTTATTTTATAAAGTTGTGTCAAGCCGAGGTGCTAACTTCTAAACAGACACATTGTACCAGCTCAGGACCTAATAAGCAAGCCCAAGACACAAGCACTGGGGAAAGGTGCAGCAGAGAGCAGATCATGGGCTCCAGGAACATGTGGTGGCAACAGGTGGTCTAGGCAAGTAGCCTGCACCACCAAGGAACCACTGACACCACCAGGGCACCATCTCGGGGAACACCAAAAATGTGGAAGGGCAGCTAACATCAAGGACATCTTGAGCAGATTGCAAGGCCCCATTTCATGTAAGAGGCCCAGTGGCTGGAGTCCCACCCTGTACATTATTGTAGTGAGGGCTGCAACCCTAGAGAGACTTGGAAAGTTATCCAAGAAGGACCTAAGACAACCAAGCAGGGACCTAATTAGTGATAATAATAACATAGGTATATAATTTATGTCATTTATGTATTAAAATATAAAGTATAAATCAGCTTGGTTCTTCTGTGATAATAAAAATAACAAACACTATTTGCCAGTACTGTTATATGTAGTTTTATTTATAAATTTACTAAATCTTCACAACAACCCTCTGAAATAGCTATTATTATTCTTCTCATTTTAAAGATAAGAAAACTGAGTCACATAAAGATGGAGTAATTTGCCTAAGGTCATTAGTAAGGGCAGAGCTGAGATTAAAACACAGGCAGTAGGTCCCAGGGCCCATCTGAACAATCCTACCATCTGCATTTAGGGTAGAGGCCCACTTGTTGCAGCTGCTTCATCAGGACCAGCAGGGATCATGGTTGATGTTGAATCCCCTTCTGCATTGAACTAAAGATCTTTAAAGCCTTTCCATGGGAGACGGATTGGTCCTGGAGCCTGGGCTGGGTCTGAGCCTACAGTTAGTGGTTAAGGGATGGCCACTCTAGAGAGAAGCCAGATAGGGAGCCAGGCAACTGCTGACACACCTCGTTATCTTTTCATTTTCACCACAACACTGGGCCTCGTACTATTTCTTTCATATACTGATGAGAACACTGAGGCTCAAAGAAGCTACACAATTTGGCTGAAGACCCAGAAAGCAATAGATCCAAGACTGGATCCCAGACCTTGTGATTGCAAGGTGGCTTTTGGACTTCTGAAGACAGTATCAAACAGCAAGTGAATTGGGAAATAGGGTGGCAGAATGGTTGCAAACATGCTTGCAGATTAACTCCAGCCATGCCAATTACCCTATGATTTTGACAGAGTCTTAGAACCTTCATCATAAAACAGGTTTAGTGGTAATAATCGTGTCTACCTCCTGGAGTTGCTATGGGAATTAAATGAAACACTGTGTATGTGAACATCTATCTGATAGAGCGGAAGCATACAGTAGGTGCTCAATAAGTGGTAGTTGTTTTAGGCAGGCAATCCTCTTATTGTACTGCTGAGTAAAGGCAAACTCTGAGGCAGGCATCCCAGATCCTTCTCCTGAGCAATTTTACCTCTTGACTCAGAAAACATCAGTGCTGGAAGGAACATTAGAATTGACTGGATCTAGATCTCTTTTTTAACAGATGAGAAAATTGAGGGTTAGGGTAGTTACATGAGTTCTCCAAGGTTTTACAGCTAGTTACAAGGAGAGCAAAACCAGATCTTTTATTTGTAACTTAAAGTTTTTTTTTTTTATTTTTTTTTTCAACGTTTATTTATTTTTGGGACAGAGAGAGACAGAGCATGAACGGGGGAGGGGCAGAGAGAGAGGGAGACACAGAATCGGAAACAGGCTCCAGGCTCTGAGCCATCAGCCCAGAGCCCGACGCGGGGCTTGAACTCCAGGACCGCGAGATCGTGACCTGGCTGAAGTCGGACGCTTAACCGACTGCGCCACCCAGGCACCCCTGTAACTTAAAGTTTTAAAAGGCTATTAGGAGGATATTAAGAAGAAGAAGAAGAAGAAGAAGAAGAAGAAGAAGAAGAAAGCTTAAGAAGAAATAAAATTGAGACAACCTCAGGTCACCCTTCAATGAGGGATGCACCTTAGTAGAAAAAGAAGGTCTGTCACACCTGAGAAGAGCAGGATGACTGATAATGCCCTGGTGGAAGCTCTCTCTCACTGTCAGCATGAACACATGAAGGGACACTTCCTGGGAAGCAGCAAGTATTGCTTTCAGATACTCATTCCATATTATCACATCCGTACCCTGCGGTATTGTCTGACCGAACAAAGGAAACTGGACGTTGGTTGATACACAAGAGAAGTTAACAATAGGAAGGGAACCAGTGTCTTGGAAAGCATATGGTAGGTATGTGATTGGTGTTAGTAAAAGGATCAGGGGGGGGGGGGGGGAGGGAAGAGAAAGAAAGAAATAAAAAGAAAAGAAAAAGTCCTTTTATTTGAGTGGACTGCCTTCACTTGCTAAAGACTAACTAAAAAGTGAATGAAATTAACAAGCAGGTGTTAGGTGAGAATGCAGAATTTTAGAGAAGGTGTATTGAACAGAACAGGGGATAAAGGGCTTTCAGAATGAGGTTTGAGGCAAACAAATGTGTATTTTGCACGTGTGTGTGTGTGTGTGTGTGTGTGTATATATATATATATATATATATATATATATATATATATATATATTAGCAGAGAGTGCCTGTCTTCTCCCTTTGCAGTTAATTTAAGAGCTGCCCTCCAAAGCAAATTAAATTGTGTCCACTGTGCTATTTACAAGTGTCGAGGGAGGTTCTTGGGCATGATGGGAAATGTGGTGGGAGTATGGCAGGGCAAGGAAGGTAAGGATTAAGGAAAAGAGATTCCAAACTGAAATTGCTGGGTCCACCTGCTATGCATTAATTATACAACAATTATTGTCTGTTTAGAGTCAGTGCTGTATCTTTTAAGAGAAAGAAGTGCATTTGGGACACACTTGACCAATCTACTCACAAAGAAAGAAAAGGTTAGAATTCTGTATGTTTTTCTAACCACATATATTATTAAAAGAAACTAACAATCCCATTTAATAAAAACACACTGAGTGATTATCAGGCAAAGAGATCAGCCTAGACTTCAAACCACTGTTCTAGTCCTGTTTGTCTGTTATTTTTAAGCCCCCAAGTGATGTTAACTCACAGATTGTTTTACATAGATTTGCATTTCTACTTAAAGAGGCACTTGGTACAAATATGCAAAGGAAAAAGACAGCACCATCAGTTGTGACATCACACACTAACAAGACCAATCCCAAAGACCATCACTCTTCCTGAAGATTCTCCCAATGAGAGAATCACAAATGTTATGGGAAAAGCGAATTGCCCCAAAATTGAAGTGAGAAAGTTGACATAAATTACAGATGATGCAGAATTCCAGTCTAAATATGTACTCGCTCCATGGCAGATGTTACCATTCATTGCCTGCATGCTGGGACTGCCAGTTCTCATATAGAAGATGCTGTAGTTAGGTGCTCTGCTCAGGGGGCACCTGTCTTTTCCTGAGGAGACATTCTTGGGAAAGTCCATTCTTTGGAAAGTTTGTCTTTCTTCTAATCTTGGGATTTTGAGGGTCCTTGACCTTTTGTCTTCACAGAACATTTGCAACCTTACTAGCAACCCTCGCTAGCCTTCATCTCCCTCAACTTCTTTCCCAGATATGATTTTAGATTGGTGGGCAACTATTCATGTTTTTCCAGGAGCTTCTGGGTTAACAGGTGTTGCTGGAATTTTGTGGGGTTTGTTTGTTTCTTTGTTTTGTGGGGTTTTTTTATGTTTGGTTTTTGTCTATTTACACCATTGTTTGGCCCATTTCAGTCATTTTGGGGAACTTTTATTTAAACACGTACCCACAACTTACGAGTACTATTTTCATAATGTTTTTCATTAGTCTGTCCCATATTTTAGATTGTCTTGACCACATGAATACACACAGAAGTAACTGGAATACATATAATTTCTATATATCTCTGTTAACATGTTGGTGTACCTCTATGAAAAATGTTGTCAGTGCTCTCTTGCTCATTAAGTAATTTAGGTAAGAAATCAATAACAGCTCTCACTCACTAAAGATAAGATTGGAATTGGAGCCTTCATTAACAGGATTAGATTTTACCTCATCCCATTCTTTTCTGGAGCCAAAATGCCTAAGCAGGGAGAACTTCCATTGGTGTCAAGTTTCTGGGGTTTTACAAGGTATAAGAAAGAACCGAGTGGGAAAAACCTTCTCTTGTAAGAAGGAGGGCAATTCCAGAGGGAGGGGACATGGGCACAAGTCTATACGCATTGGAGGGGACAGTAAGAAAAGAAAGGGCAATTGAGGAGAGAGAGATCAACAATTTAGAACTCCTTCTTCCTGGGGTGCCTGGGTGGCTCAGTCAGTTAAGCATCCAACCCTTGATTTCAGCTCAGGTCATGATCTCATGGTTCATGAGATTGAGCCCCACATCAGGCTCAGTGCTGACACGGAACCTGCTTGGGAAACTCTCTCTCCCCCTCTCTCTCTTCCTCCCCCCTGCTCGCTCATGCTCTCTCTCTCTCTCTCTCTCTCTCTCTCTCTCTCTAACAAATAAATAAATATTAAAAAAGAAAAAAAAGGAACTCCTTCTTTCCAAAGCCTCAATCCTTTGAGTGCTTTCTTCTACTTAGCACACAGCAGGGAAACTTAAGTTTAAATTGCTACTGCCTCTGTTCCTCCTATACTGTGTGGTTCTTACTGAAACATATCTGGTCCTGGGGCCAAAGATCAGGGCAAAAAGGAAAAATCTCCACACTGCAGCCTTTGCTAGAGTGATAAAGGCAGCCCAGGGGCCCTAGTCCTCCAAATAGACCCAACTAGAACAATTCCTCCATCTTTCTTGGTGGAGAAGCTCAGTAAATTAAGCACTTCAGTGATCCATAAATATTGAATTCTTTCCGAATCTGCAAGAATCTTGTCTTTCCTTTACCAGAGGACATGGGATAGTAACATGCTGATTCTGAGAATTTCAATATTTGTCAGGTTCCTAGGAGCCATTATGGAAGGGAGGTTTGTTTACCTACTGCTATTCCTTGGGGTTGTGGAATTTTTTCATCCAGGTTTTCTTAAAAACTTCAGGAAATAAAAAGGCTAAGGGAAATATAGGAATGCCTCTGGGACAAACAATCATCCACAAAATGTTCATTTAGGTTACACAAATGAAACGTACTTATAGTATCTTTAATAGTGACTGCACTAGATGTAAGATTAAGTACATAGAGTGAGACGTTGGTTCTCAAATTTTAAGGTGCCTGAAGATCACCTGTGGGACTTGCTAAAAATAAAACTCACAGGGTATACCATCCCCTGAGATTCTGGAGTGGGGCACCCCAAATCCATATTTGCAGGGAGCCCCACAGTGAGCTTGTTGCAAGTGGTCCTAAACCGTCAAAAGACATCAGCTTCTCACAAGAATCTCAGTTTCCACCTTCTCCACTTGCTCTCCTTGCATTCTTTCATTCCACCAGTGACTTCCATGTTCACAAACTGTGCTCTATTCAGTCCTCATCTTGCTTGACCTGTTGACAGTATTTAGCACAGTTGATCACTTTTCCCCCCTTGAAACCCTCTTCACTTGGCTTCTAGGGTTCTAATCTCTCTTGGTTCTCCTTCTCCCTTCCTAGGTACTCTTTGTTAATCTCATTTGCTGACCTTATTTTCCTAATTTCTAAGCCTTGGAGTGCCCAGGGTTTCAATCCACAGGCCTTTCCACTTCTCAGTCTACGCTCATTTCTTCAGTATTTTTATCCAGTCTACTGTTTTCGCATACCCTGTTAATGCTTGGAATTCCCAAATTTATGTTTATAGTCCACTCCACTCTCCGGAGCTCCAGACTTAGATAGCCAGTTGCCAATTCAGCATCTCCACTTGGATGTCTAATCACCATACATTAACGTGTACAAAACCCCTGACTTCTACTTCCTCTCTTAGAGCTTGCTCCTCCATTGGGCACCTGGGTGCCTCAGTTGTTAAGCATCTGACTTTGGCTTAGGTCATGATCTCACAGTCTGTGGGTTCGAGCCCTGTGTCGGGCTCTGTGCTGACAGCTCAGAGCCTGGAGCCTGCTTCGGATTCTGTGTCTCCTTCTCTCTCTGCCCCTCCCTCAGTCTCTCTCTGTTTCTCTCTCAAAAATAAATAAACATTTAAAAACAAAGTTTTAAAAAAAGATGCAAAACATCATCCCAGTGGCTCCTTTAATAGTGGATCTCACCCAGCTCATCCATCTTATTCAGGATCTCTGAAAGCAAACAACACTCCAGTTGTGAAAGAACCACCTTTAGTTTTCTATATTGTTCCTCTAATTCTGTCTCCTTTCAGCTCTAAGGACTTTGAGTTTATCACAGTTCTTTCAGACCTTTATGAGCTCTGAATTAGATTCTCACTTGGAGAGTCATTCAGAGAAAACCAAAATAGTGCCTCCTGTCACTCTTATTGAATGGCCTCTTAAAACCCCACTGTCTTCATAACCATTGCCAGACAATAAGATAATCCCGAGAGTGATAGGCGATTATTACCATTTCAAAACCATTGTGGATTTGCCTCTGAAACGAAATCATTGGGTTATATGATCTTCAGTTATTATGGACTTATGGCATTCTCAGGCAGGAAGCAGCATAAGCGGATCATTGCTACAGAACAATGATGTTTAAAACTTTAATATTGGCCAAGCCACAGGAGCAATTTCCCTAACAGGATTGCACCGAGGATAAATGGGATGTCTGACAAGCTACTCTGCTGCATTGATGTTTCTTGAACCTTTCAGGAACTGTGTTTTCGTCACTGCTTTATTCCAAATCTAGCACTGTTCCTGTTACATGAGAGGTCATCAGAGAGCCTTTGTGGATTCGATGGATTCATAAGCAAATGAAAGAGTTATCAGGAGCCCCCAGTGAACGTCTCCCTGTCTTAGAAGCTAACCAACCTGGGGACGGCACCCTGGCTGATTCTTTCCTACATGAATCAGCAGATGGCCTCACTTGCTTTGATGTTTAAACAGACAGCCTTGACTTGCACATCCTGGCCTGACACTTCCTAATAGTGTGGCATTGGTCCCGTCACTTAATCACTCTCAGGCTCAGTTTCCTCATCTGTAAAACTGGTATAATAATATTTACCTCATAAGGCTATTAAAAGCACTAAATTAGCTACCATGTAAAATACCATAGCAGACACACCTAGGCAGCCAATACATGATTGTTAATTAAACCTAGCCCTGTCCTCTATCACTATGAAGAAAAATACCCCATTTTGGCCCGTTCTCTCTTAAGCAATTTTGTTTCTCAAGCCCTAGGTAGGTTGGTCCTTAGTAAGAAGAAACTTATGCACCGGCAAATATTTCCATTATTATGTTTGCTAACTCCTTTTATTTAAATTTTCTTTATTATATACAAAGTGCTCTCAAATACATCATTTCTTCGAGTCTTACAACAACACTGAAAGGCATAAAGAATTAAATTACTTTCATAAGATCACCCAGGGATGATAAAGCTGGATCTCAGACTCAAGTCCAGAACCTTTTCATTATACAGCCTCTAGCAAGCAGAGGCAGAAAAGCCAATAAAAGGGCCCAATACATTTCTCAACCATATCTAGCTTCAAGCAGTATGAGTAACAGAAGATACTGCACAGGCAGCCCCTTCTGGAATCTCAAACCTGTGCCTTTGTAAACTGACAGATCAGTGAGCATCTGTGACCAACAGTGGAAGGGAGCCTTTGAAAGGGTGGTGTCAAGGCTTCTGGTATTCATCTCTGAGTGTGAGCTGGTGGTGCCAGTTGTGGGTCACTCACACCAATAGTTGCTATGGTGACAAATATCTTGAAACTAAGAGGCAGTTCCTTTGTGCACATCACAATCCTGTTTCGCTGGTCCCACAAATACACAGCCCCAAGACACCTGAAGAGGGAATACTCTCTAACCTCTTCCACTTTGTAGCACAGCTAACTAGATCTGGGAAGGAAGAGTAAATTCACAATCATTGACCAACTTCTAAGCGCCAGGCATAAGTAGTCGGTTCAAGCTTATAGGAAGTGGAAAGAGCATGGAGGGGTCTCATGTTACAGAGCCAAATGTGTTATACAATTTAACAAAGCCCTATATGTGTTATCTCATTCAATTTAATCCTCAAAATAATCCCTCCATCCCTTAGTGGACAAGGTGGTACCTTCCCAACATCTAGTCCTTCTTATCTTGATAACCATTCCAATGTCTGTTCAGGTGCAGGCACCTCCTCCACATAGTCCATATAGAGAAGCTGACCTGCTCTGCCACTACGGTGGGACACGGAGATGGGGTGCTTAAACTGATCTCCATAAGCCCATTCTCTGGTCATGGTTCAGGGAAGACATGTGGCCAAAATTGGGTCAGTAAGAAGTTTGCTGGGGGTGTTGAAAAATTTCTTTCTTTCTTTCTTTCTTTCTTTCTTTCTTTCTTTCTTTCTTTCTTTTCTTTCTTTCTTCCTTTCTCCTTTTCTTTCATTCTCCCTTTCTCTCTCTCTCTCTCTCTCTCTCTCTCTCTCTCTCTCTCTCTCTCCCTCTCTACTTCTCTCTCTCTGTCTCCTCCTGGAAGGTATGGCAAGCTAACATGAAGCCTGGAATTGCCATGGCCATAGGGTGAAGCTGACTCCACCAAAGGCAGGGCAGAGGAATAGGATGAAATCAATTATTTGATGATGTCATTGAATACTGAATTAAACAACTCTAAAGTTTTCTCTACTTCTTAAATTTTCTATGTGGGAGAAAATACACCATTTATTTATTTACCTAGTTTGAGTTGGATGTTCTACTACTTGCTACATAAACAGTCTAAACTACTATAAATTGGTTAGGGTAAGGCTAGGCTGTCATAACAAAGAGACCAAACAATAATGGAGTGACTTAAAGAAGTCAGAGTCCGTTTTTCTCTCCTGTAGTGGGCAGGTGTTCCAAATAGGCAAGCAGCTCTGCTCCACATGTTCATTTACAGACCCCTGTTCTTTCCATGCCATTGCTATGTCATCCCTATGGTCTTGTCCTCGTCTCCATGGTCAAGTTCTAGGTTCAAGCATGTAGGGAGAGAGCATGAAGAGTCATATCCCAGAGCTGAATGTGTCACCCAACACTTCCCACATTCCACTGGCAGGGAATTAGTCCCTTGGCCACATCTAACAGCAGGGGAGACTTGGAATTTTGCTGATAGTCATGTGGTCAGACACATACATGTCTGTTACCACAAAAGGAAGCAAAAATGGATTTTGCTGGATTGCCTGCAATCTTACCGACATTAACCATCATAGAACCCATTTTATAAAGGAGAGAAGTAAGGCTGAGAAAATTTGCCTAAAGTTGCGTAACCAGTAAATGGCAGAGCCAGAATCTGAACCCAAACTTCCAATTCTTACAACCGCTTTCTCCATATGGTCAACTCTTCTTGCTCTCCAATGTATATAGTAATCCCTCTCTACAATTCCATCTCTTAAAATAACATTTACCCACCATTAGCAATATACATGGCATAGGTTGCTAATCCTTGACCTATCAATTGCCTGGCTCCCCACAAAGATAGCTAGCTTCCTCCATAACTCCCAACCATGACTCTATTTTCTGTCCTGTAGAGAGAGAAGCAGGTATTGGGTAGATTCCTCCACATCTGGCATGTAGAAAAAGAGATCTATGTGGTGATAGCCAGTTGGAAAGGTTGTTACCTGACAACTAGAGGAGAAATCAAGAGACAAACTGAGGTCAGAGCAAAGAGAGAAGACTGTGTGGCACCTGGAGGAGCAAGGGAGATGCCGTAAATGGAGGGTCGACATCCAGTGAAGTCAATAATAAAAGAGGCTGAAAGGAAAGATTGAGGTCATTGTACAGATAGGGTGAATTTTGGATTTAATCTGTGTCAGCGCACTCCTCTTGCTAAAAATGTTATTTACTAATTTGAATTGTCAAAAAGCACAAAAGAGGCACAAAGGAAAAAAATAAAAATTCTCCCTCCCACCCTATCTTCCAGGCACCCAATTTCTCTCCACCAAGGTACTGAATATTATAAATTTCTTAGATATCCTCCTGGACACACACACAAGCAAATACATACATATCTAGTATACGTATTGTTTCTCTCCTCTTTTGTTACTAAATTTGTTCCTCAATTTACTTTAATTTTTTTTTCACTTAACAAAATACCTTGGAGATCTTTCAATGTATGTACATAAAGAATATCTTCATTTTTTATGGCTGCATCATAGTCCATTATATGGATATGCCATAACTTATTTATATCATCCCTTGTTGGTAGATATTTAGATTGTTTTCAATCTTTCTATATTAAAACAATGCTACAGGGGCACCTGGGTGGTTCAGTTGGTTAAGCGTCTAACTCTTGATCCCCACTCGAGTCATGATCTCACAGTTTGTGAGTTCGAGCCCCACGTCAGGCTCCGTGCTGACAGTTCAGAGCCTGCTTGGGATCCTCTCTCTCCCTCTCTCTCTGCCCCTCCCCTGCTCATGTTCTCTGGCTCTCTCTCAAGATAAATAAACTGTTCGAAATGCTACAATGTATAACCTTGTGAACTGGTTATTACCTACATGCATGAATAAATCTGTAGAATAAATTTCTAAAACTAGCTTTAACTCATCAAAAATTTAGATATACATAATTTTGAAGGGTATTTGCAAGTAACCCTTTGTGAAGCTGTACCAACTTATTTTTCCACCAGTCATCTATGAGAGTCCCTGTCTTTTCACACTCTTACCAACACAGCGGGTTGTGAATCTTATCATTGCCAACCTATTACATGAAAAATGAGTGTTGATATAAACTTAATTTCAGTTTCTCTTATTATTAAGAGAATCTTTTAATATCTAGCTATCTTTTAATATCTTAAACATTTGTATTCCCTTTTCTATAGACTTTCTATTTGTGTATTTTTGGTTGGGTTCTTGGTCTTTTACTGATTTGTGAGAGCTTTTCATACAGAATTAGCTCTCTCTATTAAATTAGTTGCAAATACCTCCCCTTTTTATAATTGTCTTTTGACTTTGCTCATGATAGGTTTTACACTGCAGAAAAGCATTTCTTTTATCCACTCTCTAAAACATCTCACTTAGATGGGAAGAGCTCCTTAAACAAGCCAAGCTTTACTAGACAGGTAGGAAAGAAATATGAACTTGGGAGAACTTTACTTTTGAAGATTTTTCTCTCCTGTTGTACCCCATCTTTAATTACCCCCTGATAATGATATTGTCAGAGAACTCACCCTACTGAATAAAATTAAAATGACTAACCATGATTTCCAGCAGTAACGAAGTGCAAAGGAAGCCAAGTTTCTTGCCCATTGGCTTACCAGCTAAATCAGAAAGTCAAGTAATGTTCTGAAATCCCCAGAGAATGCTGCTGACACATCAGCTTTCATTCTTTCTGAAGCTACTTCCTGCACACAATTGAGTTATAAAAGTCCTTCCTAAGTAGTTATTCGATGAATGGGATTGGGCTGAAGGAGAATGGGCCTGTGGATAGATTAGATGGATGGGAAAAGGAAATAAAGAAACAGAGTACATGAATAACAGGAGACACCGCACTGTAAGTTAGGGGCATTTCATAACAGAAATGAAATTGCTTCTGCCACAAGCAGGCAAACAGATTTCCCCAAACAAGGGAGGGTAGAGCACTCTTCATAAGTCCAAACATCAGTCAGAGTGGGGAATTTCAAGGACGCCAGAGATTGTGACAATGTGTGGGGTGGGGATGCCCCTTTGCAAGGTGTAGGAAGGAATGTAAGCAGTGTTGCTTTAACGTCACCGAGAAAATGTGCTGAGACAGCTTTGGAGAACATTGTGGTTCCTTCTGCATTTCTCAGCCTGATTCATAGCAGTTATTGAAAACCCCCAACCTTCAGCCTCCGCTGGTCAGCATCTGACTCTGCCTTGCTGGAGATTTCCCAACCCTCTGATGAGTGAGTAGCTAAAACTCTGGAATTACACTACTGTCCCATCTTCCCAGGCCTCCCCTTCCTCCCCAACCCAAAGCACTGTACTGTGCAGCTCCTTATAGGATGGCCTATCCTATAAGGCCTGGGCTTCTGCCTGGCTTCCTGACTAGCACTGCAGTGGCTGCTCTCATTGGAGCATTGCCCTGAACTTCAGCCTCCTTGGCAAGGGCATTGACAGCCCATCTGGGCCTCAGCCATCATCCTGTCCCTCCCAGCAAACAGCCAGAGTCCTGTTTCAACCCAGATGGCCCTCCCCCAAGACCCCCTGTTCCTGACCATCAATTAAATTCGTGTTTCTGTCATCCATTGCTCAGTTTTGCCCCTACTGTGCTCCCCATAGATGGGACACCATGGACATTTGTACCAGGTAGATCAAGCCCAGGTTTGCCACACACAAATACCATCTCAGCCTGCTTTAAACAATAAGCACATTTATTCACTTATGTAACAGGAAGTCAAGGGCTGGGAAGATTCCAGGCTTGGTTAATCCCATGGCTCAAGGTATCATTAAGGACCTAGAGTCACTCATCTTTCTACTCTACCATCTCCACCATGTTGCCTACTCCTTTCATAAGATGGATACGCAGCTCTAAGCAATCCGTGGTAGGCTTGTGTTGGCTCCTGAGATCCACTTGCTAAATTGGCCAGCCACTTGTGGAGCTATTGGTCGCCTGAAATCAGCCATTATGAGAGGATTTCCACCACAGAAATGAAAATGAGCAAACATTACAAATCAGGGCTTTTTCGGTTTTGGAGAGCCGGTTAACTCTGCATCACATCCTCATGCAGTAGTATCTAGAGATAGAAAGAGTCTATTTCTTGATTGCATCATTTTCGAGCAGAGTACCTTCTGGAAGCCTCACAGAAGATCCCCCACCCCTGCCATCTTTGCCCAATTGTGTCATATGCCCATGTTTCAACCAAAGGTTGGCAAATAGGTAAGGTTATGATGACTCCTCTGAAGCATATTGGAGCACCTGATACCTGAAAATCAGTATTTTCTTAGCTAGAAATAAGATGGAAGATGGCCTTTGGGAGGGCAGTCAGCAGGGCTTGTTTCTCTCTCTCTTTGTCTCTCTCTCTCTCTCTCTCTCTCTCTCTCTCACACACACACACACACATACACACACACACATACACACACACACATACATACACACACACACACGTGCACGCACGCACATACACACATCATCCACCCAGCTGATTGAGAGCTTATCTCTCGGCTTTGGCCCACCGTGGAGGTTCTAGCAGGTTTATAGGGCATGTGGCATATAACAGCCTGAGATGTGCATAGAACTACCTCGCTAGAAGAGGGAAAAACAACAGCAACCACTGAGAGTCAACTTTTCATAGGTTTTAGGCCTACAGTTTACCCAAGTGGTTCCAAAAACCCTGGCTTTGTTCAAGCACTATTAAATGAATAGAAATTGTCCTGTTTGCACTCAATAATGCTTTTTCTGTAAAGAAATTCATATGCAAAGAGATTAGATACTAATCAGGAAGGAATTACATTAATTTTTATGTTTTGACATGAATTTGAATTGAGTTAAATCTTGTTAAGCAGTTCACTCAAAATTAACTTTTCTCAATTCAGGCTTAACCTAATCCTGGTTTTCTCTCTGACTTGAGTAGACAGACTATAAGTTTGAACTCACCCATATCTTTTTTTGGACTCAGTCCTTCCAAAAACTTGTCTAAGTTCGCAAAACTTTCACTGATATTGTGAAGTATCAGACTCCATGCTGTCTGCCTTCACTGTGGCTTTCATGGCCCCTAGGAAGGGATCTCAAGCCTGGTGTCTATTAATTTTAAGAAAGTGTCTAGAGGAACCTGGGTGTCTCAGTTGGTTAAGCATCTGACTCTTGATTTCAGCTCAGGTCATGATCTCACTGTCTTGGGATCAAGCCCTAAGTCAGGCTCCGTACTGGGTGTGGAGCCTGCTTAAGATTCTCTCTCCCTCTCCCTTTGCACCTTCCCACCCCTTCTCTTAAAAAAAAAAAAAAATGTCTAGCTTGCCCTTCTCTGCATCCCATCCAACTTCTTGTGCCTTTTTCCTCACATTAATGAAAATAGAAATTGAAAACTTCTGACCACATATGCCTATGTTTTTTATAAAGACTTAGGCTTAAATGTATTAAACATTTATACAAGCCTCTGGAGAGTATAAAAAGAAGCACAGAGCTCAGCCCTTAACTTCAAAGAGCTGACAATCTGGTTGGAGAGGCTTATATAAGAAGCAAATGAGCACTATAGAAAAGCTATAGACATTTAGAAAAAGGAGAAGGAAATCACTCTGAATAAGTGATTAGAAATTTTGTTTTCTTTATTAACGTTTTCCACTATTTGATTATGTAATTTCCAAATGTAATGAAAAGTTAAAAGAATAGTACAATGAATACCGTATCTCCATCAGTTAGATATAACAATGGTTAATATTCTATCATATTGTCTAGCTATCTAAATATTTAGCTTTACATTTTAAAGGAAGTTGCAGCCATTATAACACTTTACCCTTACTTCAGCATGCTCCTCTTTATTTTTTTTTTTAATTTTTTTTTTCAACGTTTATTTATTTTTGGGACAGAGAGAGACAGAGCATGAACGGGGGAGGGGCAGAGAGAGAGGGAGACACAGAATCAGAAACAGGCTCCAAGCTCCGAGCCATCAGCCCAGAGCCCGACGCCGGGCTCGAACTCACGGACCGCGAGATCGTGACCTGGCTGAAGTCGGACGCTTAACCGACTGCGCCACCCAGGCGCCCCCAGCATGCTCCTCTTTAAAAAGGACATGCAGCTAAAAAGTACAATACCTTTATCACATCTAGGAATATTGACAATAATTTTCTAATATCATCTAAAATCCAATCAACATTAAAATTTTCCCAATTCTTCCCCCTAAAATATGATAGCTGGTTTTTGCAAACCAAGTTCATACATTACATTTGGTAGTTAGGTCTCCTTAACTTATTTTAATCTGGAAGATTTTTTTTTCTAGTTTTTAAAAAGATGACTTCTGAAGACACCAGACCAACTGCCTTCTAAATGGTGCCAAATCCTGGATATGTCTGATTGTTATCTCAAGGTATTGTTTAACTTGTTTTTCTAGACTTGTTGTTAAAATAAAGACCTGATTCAATTTGGGCAGAATCAAAGTCCTGACCAGAGCAGATGGCAACTCAAAGGGTTTAACTGAAGGGAGTTCAGTGAAGGAACTATTTACAGCTGAGTGGGCAGGCATAGGGAACAGCAGGGGGGGTGAAATGCGTGGGAACTACCACCCTGGGCCTGGAACAGCAGCAGAAGGAGTGGAGCTGCCGAAGCATGGCTGAATCTGGAGCTTTGGAAGAGGGACCCCTAATAGGAGCCACTAAAACTGCACCCATACAGGGAGTGAGATGGTACAGAATAAATACCCCCAATCAATCTCTGTCCTCCTTCAAATTTCTCCCAAAGCCTCCCCATTGGCCAAATCTAATTAAAAGCCAAAATGGGAGGGAGACTGGCTGATACATTTTGCAGAGAGGCGTCTCCAGGAACACAGAGCAGGATGAAGAAAGGCATCAAATGGACTTAGAAGGGCAAATGGAGAATAACCAACATACAGCTTAAACATTTTTGCCTAGGTTGTGTAGTGAATTTCAGATGGTGTCACATCGGGAGAAAGAATGTGTTAGGTTATCTCACCATTAGCAAAGCTTATAAGTTTCACCACTTGGTTAAAGTGTTAACAGCCATATCTCACCACTGAGATGTAAAGGGGCGTTTTCGTTTACAAATAAGCAAGTAATCCAAGAGCCTACCCTTGTCACCATGGGAATGTTTTTTTACCCCTACAACTTTTCTCCTAATCGTCTTAACATCCATTGAGGATTATGATCTGAACCAGTTATTTCAATGGAGGTTGCAAAGTGTTGATTTTTCTTTTTTTTTCTTTTTCCTTTTTTTTTTTTAAAATCTAAATCCAAGTTAGTTAACATGTAATGTAATCATGGTTTCAGGATAGAATTTAGTGATTCATCACCTACATATAACATCCAGTGCTCATCCCAACAAGTGCCCTCCTTAATGCCCATCACTCATTTAGCCCATCCCCCCTCCCAATACCCCTCCAGCAACCCTCAGTTTGTTCTCTGTAATAAGATAAAAACAGAGAGGGAGGCAAACCACGAAAATATTGATTTCTCTAATTCTTTCATTGCATATTTGGTTGAACCAGGTGAAATTTTATAGATTAAAAGTAGTTGAATATCAACAATTTCATAGAGTTCAAATTAAAACATTTATCATCTAGTGTTTTGTGGGGAGAAAGTCTTTCCCTCCTCAACCAGGGAACAACTACAGTCCTTCCTGAAAAGACAAGGTAAATGTGTAGTTCACTTTTTCTTTTTAATGCCCACATTGGCTCAGATTTAACCAGTGGGTGCTCCTTCAAGTTGACTCCTCAGTAGGAGTCTTGGAGGATGTCCTTTCTTTCTGAAACTTTGGGAAGCCCTAGGCTCACCCAGGCTAAGTTATGTTTCTCTGCCCCAGATCTTCTCCAAAGAGCCTTGGTTCAATTTAGTGGAAAATTATATGTGTGCAACATCTGTGTACTAGATGTGCTCATTGCTACTGAACTATTATTGCTTCTAAGCTTTTTCAGTGGACACAGCCCCTATATAATATACACACATGCATCTATATCTTTAATCAGAAGCTCATATTAACATGTATTAACTAGTCAGGAATAGTTATGAGGAGCAAAGATTTGAACTGGTTTTGGGAGGCATATACTATATCTACTTTAAAAAATAATTTTTTTGTAATATAATCACATTCCCAAAGATAAATGAAACTTTTAAAATCAGAAAGGGAATAAACTTATTTAATTTTGATAAATTAACTTGATATTTTCTCAAAATAGGAAATTGTCAGAGGATTCTTCCAAAGTCAAGAAAAAAATTTAGGGAAAACTTTGAAATTGTAATCATTTAAAACGTAAAATTTTTTAAAGAGAGAGAGAGAATGAAGGAAACCATTCTCTTAACTATAGAGAACAAACTGATGGTTACCAGAGGGGGATGTGCTAGATGGGTGGGCAGGGGATGGGCAGGGGATGTGCTAGATGGGTGATGGGCACTAAGGAGGGCACTAGTTGGGATGAACACTGGGTGTTACATGTAAGCGATGAATCACTAAATTCTATTCCTGAAATCATATTGCACTATATGCTAGCTAACTGGGATTTAAAATTGTTATAAAGGTTGAAAAAAATTTTAAAAGAACAGAAATTATTGTACCAGAGCCCATTGCACATAGCAAAGACAAACATTGTTTCATTAAGCTATTGTTTTCTGAAAATAAATAAATAAATAAGCAAACAAACATTAAAAAAGGAAAAAAAAAAAAACAAAAAACGCCAAGACAAAACAAACAGGCATTATGGGCCCAGAATGTCGACTGTTGTCAGGGCATATAAGTGTGTCCCATCCTTGCTGTTTTTAAAGTTTTTGAGTATAGTTGCCACACAATGTTATATTAGTTTCAGGTGTACAACATAACGATTGGACCATCTAAACCCCTAGTCCTAGGCAACCACTGATCTCATATTTCTATGAATTTGCCTATTATTTCAAATAAATGGAAACACACAAAACAAAAAGGAAGACAATAAATTTACCAATAACCTCACCCTTTTAAATATTTTTTATTTAAACCATTTGAAATATTGTTATATGAGTCCTTGGTGGTTAGGACTTTAACAGAGAGATAAAGATGAGGGGAATTCCAAAGAGGAGAGCACAGGTCCTAAAGTATGTGTAAGACTTGAAACAGAAAGTTTATATAGGAGAATTACTCATCTTTAGGCCTCTGCTCACACCATACTTTCTGGGTACATAACCTTTCCCCTCTCCCTGCCTGTCAAAATTATATTCATCTCTCAAAACACAGCTCACTAGCTTTCTGTGATTCCCCAACCAGGTAGAGCCCCGTCAGGTACAGTGCATCTCTGTGAACATGAGGTATTTGTGGACCTCTGTTATCTGCCTACCTAGTTTGCAAGCTTCTTGAAATCAGGAAGTGTACCCCATTATCTTTGTATTCTCAAAGTTCTTTGCTTAGTTGCTCATAAAAAAAGAGGCTTTCAGTAAACATTTGCTACATTGAATTGAGTTGTGCAACCTCCAAAAATGAGCCAAACAAGTTTGCACTATGTTGTGCAGACCTCCTGTAACTGTTCTTTTCCCAGCTGGGAGAAAATAGCCCCCTTGCATGACCATCTTCCAACCCTAGTTATTTACTTTTGAAACCTAGGGCTGAAGTTATTTCTAATTGTGAAAATAAACTCGAAGTTACTTATCACAGCCTTTTCAGTTGCCTAGTAATGCTTCAGTTTACTTCAAATTTACAAATAATAATTTTAAACATCTCTAAATAGAATATATTAGTTTTTAAACAGACATAAAGTGCTCCACATTTTACATGTAAAAATGTTACTAGATTGAGAGGTATAAAAGACGCTGTGAGGGGCGCCTGGGTGGCTCAGTAGGTTAAGCGTCCGACTTCGGCTCAGGTCATGATCTCGCGGTCCGTGAGTTCGAGCCCCGCATCGGGCTCTGGGCTGATGGCTCAGAGCCTGGAACCTGTTTCAGATTCTGTGTCTCCCTCTCTCTGACCCTCCCCCGTTCATGCTCTGTCTCTGTCTCAAAAATAAATAAACGTTGAAAAAAAAAAGACGCTGTGATGCTTCACAAAGAAAGGGTGTGAATTGCCTCGTCAGTCGGCTATAAAGTAAAACACATGCTGCTGATATTGTTTAAATTCGCTGTGATAGAGGTAGATGGATACATTATTAGAAGAGACGTGGAGGTCCCTCTCAGCTCTATGGTTTTAATTGAGCCATATAAACTTACACAGTCTCATCTGTCTCATGACTAAACTAAATTGATTTGAGTCTAAACTTCCCTGCTGGCAAATAGTAATTTCAGTAATACTTGACAACAGAGAAAGCTGGCCTGCATTTTCTTATCGATAAGATGAGAAAGTTGAATTGATTAATCTCTATGATTATGAAGCACTATAACAAAATCAATCTTTTGGGAATCTGTTATGAGTTCAGGTACATGCTTTCTATGATATTGACTGGGAATAATTCTTTTGGCTCCTAAATCTTCCTAATAGCTGATAGATTTTTAGAAGAACAAATTTAGCTCTATTGAATACTGTTGGTTTTCTAACAGAAGTATTATAGTTGAGAAAGAGGAAAAGGGACAGATAGACACATTGAAATACCACTGGACATGGATTCGAATCCCAACTCTGCTACTTACAAGCTCTGTGACCTTGGGCAATTTTCATACCCTCAGTATTGGCATCTAAAATTAAGTAACAACTACCATCTCATATTCATTAGGATGGCTACTATCACAAAAACAGAAAAAAGCAAGTGTTGGTAAAGACACTCAAAACTGGAATCCTTGTGCAGTGTTGGTGGGAATGTAAAATTGTTCAACCACTGTGGAAAACGCTATAGCAACTCCTCAAAAATTTAAAAATAAAATTACCATATGACCGAACAATTCAATTTCTGAGTATATCCTGAAAAGAATTGAAAATAGATCTCTAAGAGGTATGTGTATATACATACATGTTTATAGCAGCATTATTTATAATAACTAAAACATAGAGGCAACCCAAGTGTCTATTGATGGATAAATGAATTATAAGCAAAACGTAGTATATACATGTAATAGAATATTATCCATCCTCAAAAAGGAGGGAAATTCTGACGCATATTACATCATGGATGAGCCTTGAGAACATTGTGCTAAAGCCAGTCACAAGAAGACAAATACCATATGATTCCACTTACATGAGATACTTAATAATAGAGACAGGGGCGCCTGGGTGGCGCAGTCGGTTGAGCGTCCGACTTCAGCCAGGTCACGATCTCGCGGTCCGTGAGTTCGAGCCCCGCGTCAGGCTCTGGGCTGATGGCTCGGAGCCTGGAGCCTGTTTCCGATTCTGCGTCTGCCTCTCTCTGTGCCCCTACCCCGTCCATGCTCTGTCTCTCTCTGTCCCAAAAATAAATAAAAATGTTAAAAAAAAAAAAATAATAGAGACAAAAATTAGAATGGTGGTTGCCAGGAGCTGGGAGATGGGGTAACAAGGAGTTATTGTTTAAATGATATAGAGTTTCAATTTTGTAAGATGAAACAATTTACCATTTTTGAGATGGATGGTGGCAATTGTTGCAAAATATGAATGTATCTGATACCACTGAACTATATGCTTAAGAAATGGCTATAATAGTAAATTTTATATTGTGTGTATTACACCACAGTTTTTTTTTAAATTTTTTTTAATGTTTATTTATTTTTGAGACAGAGAGAGACAGAGCATGAATGGGGGAGGGGCAGAGAGAGAGGGAGACACAGAATCGGAAGCAGGCTCCAGGCTCTGAGCCATCAGCCCAGAGCCCGACACGGGGCTCGAACCCACGGGCCGCGAGATCGTGACCTGAGCTGAAGTCAGACGCTCAACCGACCAAGCCACCCAGGCGCCCCTACACCACAGTTTTAAAATTGGAAACAAATTAGATAACAATTTCTCTCTTGTGGTATTATTATAAGGGTCAAATTAGATAACACAGATAAAAACCCCTGCATACCCCCTGACGCAGTGCAGATAAACAAATGTTTATTGATATGCCCCATAGTATAGTTTTGGTAGAAAGAGGTGGTTAGTTTTTCTGTCTCAAGGTTGCTTTGGCTATTCAGAGTCTTTTGTAAGTCTGTGCAAAATTAGGATTGTTTGTTCTAACTTCGTGAAAAATGCTTTTGGTATTTTGATAGGAATTGCATTAAATGTGTAGATTGCTTTGGGTAGTATAGACGTTTCAACAACATTTGTTCTTCCAATCCATGAGTATGGAATGTTTTTCCATTTCTTTGTGTCGTCTTTAATTTTTTTCATCAATGTTTTATAATTTTCAGATTACAGATCTTTCACCTCTTTGGCTAGGTTTATTCCTAGGTGTCTTACGGTTTTTGGTACATTGTAAATGCGATTATTCCTTGGTTTCTCTTTCTGCTGCTTCACTATTGGTGTATAGAAATGCAACAGATTTCTGTATGTTGATTTTATATCCTGTGACTTTACGGAATTCATATATCAGTTCTAGTGATTTCTTGGGAGTCTTTCAGGTTTTCTATATAGAGTATCATGTAGTCTGCAAATAGTGAAAGTTTGACTTCTTCCTTGCTGATCTGGATGCCTCTTATTTCTCTTTTTGTCTGATTGCTATGGTTAGGACTTCCAGTATTATGTTAAATAACAGTGGTGAGAGTGGACATCCCTGTCTTCTTCCTGACCATATAGAAAAGGCTCTCAGTTTTTCCGATTGAGGATGATATTAGCTATGGGTTTTCGTATATGGCCTTTATAATGTCGAGGTATGTTCCCTCTAATCCTACTTTGTTGAGGGTTTTTGTCATGAATGGATATTGTACTTTGTCAAATGCTTTTCTGCATCTGTTGAAAGAATTGTGTTCTTATCCTTTCTTTTATTTTTTTTAATTTTTTAATTTTTTATTTTTTTAAATTTACATCCAAATTAGTTAGCATATAGTGCAACAATGATTTCAGGAGTAGATTCCTTAGTGCCCCTTACCCATTTAGCACATTCCCCCCTCCCACAACCCCTCCAGCAACCCTCAGTTTGTTCTCCATATTTATGAGTCTCTTCTGGTTTGTTCCCCTCCCTGTTTTTATATTATTTTTGTTTCCCTTCCCTTATGTTCATCTGCTTTGTCTCTTAAAGTCCTCATATGAGTGAAGTCGTATGATTTTTGTCTTTCTCTAATTTCACTTAACATAATACCCTCCAGTTCCATCCACGTAGTTGCAAATGGCAAGATTTCATTCTTTTTTATTGCCAAGTAATACTCCATTGTGTATATATATATATATATATATATATATATATATATATATGTATATATACCACATCTTTTTTATCAATTCATCCATCGATGGAAATTTGGGCTCTTTCCATACTCCGGCTATTGTTGATAGTGCTGCTATAAACATGGGGTGCATGTGTCCCTTCAAAACAGCACACCTGTATCCCATAGATAGATGCCTAGTAGTGCAATTGGTGGGCTGTAGGGTAGTTCTATTTTTAGTTTTTTGAGGAACCTCCATACTGTTTTCCAGAGTGGCTGCACCAGTTTGCATTCCCACCAACAATGCAATAGAGATCTTCTTTCTCTGCATCCTCACCAACATCTGTTGTTGCCTGAGTTGTTCATTTTAGTCATTCTGACAGGTGTAAGGTGGTATCTCATTGTGGTTTTGATTTGTATTTCCCTGATGATGAGTGATGTGGAGCATTTTTTCATGTGTCGGTTGGCCATGTGGATGTCTTCCTTGGAGAAGTGTCTATTCATGTCTTTTGCCCATTTCTTTACTGGATTATTTGTTTTTTGGGTGTTGAGTTTGATAAATTCTTTATAGGTTTTGGATACTAACCCTTTATCTGATATGTCATTTGCAAATATCTTCTCCCATTCTGTCAGTTGCCTTTTAGTTTTGCTGATTGTTTCCTTTGCTGTGCAGAAACTTTTTATTTTGATGAGGTCCCAGTAGTCCATTTTTGCTTTTGTTTCCCTTGCCTCCAGAGACGTGTTGAGTAAGAAGTTGCTGCGGCCAAGATCAAAGAGGTTTTTGCCTGCTTTCTTCTCGAGGATTTTGTTGGCTTCCTGTGTTACATTGAGGTCTTCCATCCATTTTGAATTTATTTTTGTGTATGGTGTAAGAAAGTGGTCCAGGTTCATTATTCTGCATGTCGCTGTCCAGTTTTCCCAGCACCTCTTGCTGAAGAGACTGTCTTTATTCCATTGGATATTCTTTCCTGCTTTGTCAAAGATTAGTTGGCCATACATTTGTGGGTCCATTTCTGGGTTTTCTGTTCTGTTCCATTGATCTGAGTGTCTGTTTTTGTGCCAGTACCATACTGTTTTGATGATTACAGCTTTGTAGTATAGCTTGAAGTCTGGGATTGTGATGCTACCACATCACTGGCTACCAAGCTCAGTCTTCTAGATCTCTATACTTAATACTTTCCCTTTGCTATTGTAGTTTAGCTTAATTGGGGTGGTATCTATGTTACTTACTTACCTCTCTATGCCTCAGTTTTCTTCTGTGTAAAATAAAACCTTTTGAAAGGAGATCACGGGAGAAGAAGACCAAGGAGTACGAACGCTGATACTGAAAATTCTATTTAAGGAGATTAAAGCCCTTTGGAGTAAGTAATTTATGCTTCCAGTAAGAAACATTAGATTTTCACACTACAGTTTACTACTGAATTTAATGTAGTCTAACACAGTACATTCAAGAGCTTCTTATAAAACAAAAATTGTCCCCCAGTAACGTCATCATAAAGACCACAGCATGGACAGTACCCTAAAGCAGTGAAGAACCAACAAGTATCCAAGGATCTGGTTTCTAGTTCATCTTTGCCACAAATAAGCTAGGTTGCCATGAAATATTTTCTTACCTCTCTGAGCTTGCATTTCTTCCCTTTAAAATTAGGGGGTTGAGCCAGATCTGGCCTCTAGACCTCTCCTTGCTTTTATATTCTATGATTTCAAACAAGATATAGCCAGACCCTCAATAAAAGCTACAAAGGAAATCTAGAGCAAAGGGAGGGAACAGAGAGTGACCAGGATTCTATTTGAGATGCCATAGTCAGGAAAGACATCTCTGGGGAAGTGACATTTCCAGAGACTAAAGGAAATGAGAGTGTCCACATGTGGATATCTGGGGTGAGAGGGGTCTAGGCAAGACCTTTATTTTTTAGTGATGGTGCTCAGTGTTGTGTACAGTGTGATGGGAACTCTCATTTCCTCTCACATGTCCCATCCTGTAGGGAAATGGGTTCTACTTAAATAAATGGGTTAGAAAAAAGCTTAGGGTGGAAAGCGGCCACCACCAGGAGAAAATGTCTGAGGTTCACTAGTGAGATATTGTGGTGGGATCACAAGTAACTTGTTATATCACCTTCAGGAAATTACTTTCCATCTGATGCCAATGTACCTTGATCAAGAACACCACTTTTCCCCAGAGCCTTTTTTCTTGTACACACAATTTAATGATTACTATCGGATTGTTTTCTTCATGTTCACCACGTGTGTAAGATCTTATTTTCACATTCACCACGTGTGTAAGATCTTGAGCGCTCAATAAATACAGAGACGAAACCCCTATTCGGGGCTCTTGTCTCCTCCCAAATATTGGCCTCTCGTATTCAATTCCGTGTATGCTCTCTTGCTGGACAAGAGAGAACTCCATACTCATAGTCTGCAACACCATCCCTGTTGAGAGTAGATCATTTCAGCCAGGACAGGTCCCAAGGAAGCTGGATGGGGCACAACAGGGGCTGGGGGCCCAGGACAAAGAGTGCAATCTGGAATTCATGCCTCAGAAGATGGTAATGGTCAAATCCAGGAGAGCAAATCCAGAACAGCTCATTAAATTGAAGAACGGAACTCTGGGGCCTAAATGAGTAGGGAAAGAGAGAGGCTAAAGTCCTAAGTCAAGTTGTGAAACAGAAATTGTCCTAGAATGATATTTTTCAAACTGAAAGTAATAACCTGTGACCCAATGGGTTATGATGAGCTTATTTTAAAAATTAAATTAGAAGAGAATTGACTTGGGGTACTTGGGTGCCTCAGTCAGTTACGCATCCGACTTTAGCTCAGGTAATGGTCTTACCGTTTATGAGTTCGAGCCCCACATGGCACTCTGTGTTGACAGCTCAGAGCCTGGAGCCTGCTTCAGATTCTGTGTCTCCCTCTCTCTCTCTGCCCCTCCCCAATTTGCACTCTGTCTCTCTCTCAAAAATAAATAAACATTAAATTTTTTTAATAAAAAAAGAACAGAATGCACTTAACAGAGCACATCACACAGAGGAAGGGCAAGTGATTGTTCTGTGAAACATTTGTTTCAGTTATATAACTCACTGTATTGAGTCACTTGGTAAAATTTACTTCTTACTATGTGTCACAGTCAAAAAAATTTGAAAGCCAGTGGCCTGGAAAAATTCCAGATACGGAGTACAGACACCAGTGGCAATTCTTCATTCAAAGATTTATGTGAGTAGACCAAGTTAATTTGAAGAGGCCAAAGCAGAACATAGAAACACTGTTGATGGGAGTATAAATGAAACATTTTGCCAATATATCCCAATATTCTTTTTTTAAGATTTTATTTTTAAGTAATGTCTACACTCAATGTGGGGCTTGAACCTACAACCCTGAGATCAAGAGTCGCACACTCCATTGACTGAGCCAGCCAGGCGCCCTTATCCCAACATCCTTAAAAAGAATAAATACTCCTATTTCCGCAAATCTATCTTGAAGTGATAACCCAAAAGATAGAGTTTTATGCAGTGAGACTTTCATCACAACATTATTTATAAAAGTGGAAAATTGGAAACATCTAAATGTTCAACTTCAGGTTGGATAAATTATTGTATACACTGCATCAGCCCCCTGAAATTTTGCTAGCAGGAATGGGAATCATTTAAAAGGAAAAACAAAACAGAGGCACCTCGGTGGCTCAGTAGGTTAAGCATCAATTCTTGGTTTTGGCTTAGGTCATGATCTCACGGTTTGTGAGTTCAGGCCCTGTATCAGGCTCCACACGGACAATTCAGAGCCTACTTGGGATTCTCTCTCTCTCTGTCTGTCTCTCTCTCTCTTTGCCCCTTCCCCACTAGAGCTACAGCTCACATGTGCTCTCTATCTCTGTCTCAAAATAATAAACATTAAAAATAAAGAAAAACAAAACCAAAAATGCAAATGACTGCATTAATACTGCACCCAGTGCCCAGTGATTACTACAGGTTCACTTTCCCATCCATTGGCTTCCTCACTCCTTGGTCATCTGCTTCCTGACCTCCTTGCAGGTTTAGGACAGGGCGTCTTGACCTCCGCTTACCATCTAACATGTTAATTTGGGAAGTCTCATTTTTGGACTTTCTGCTCATCTGAGACCTCTGTCTCTTAAAGTCACCGATTCTAGAATCCCTTTATTGGTACCCTGTCCTCACCATGTCCTGTCTCCTCTCTTCTCCATAAGGGACATATCTTCCACTGGACCCACCTCTCACTACGCCCTTACCCATTAGAAAAGAAGGTCAGGAAAATGTGATACATCCATATAATGGGACATTATTCAGCCACTAAAATTTATTTTCCTGAATAATTTGAATGATGTGAGAAAATGTTTACTATGTCATTGTGTTTGGATCAAATGCAAAGACCTAGGCCTAAAGGGAAACCAAGGGTCTAAGGAGAAGTGGGTCTTACCAGGCTCTCTTTACTGTTAAGCAATGTATGAAAGCAAAGAGGGAGTTGATACTTTCTTAGCATAATAAAATCAGTTTTAGGGGCGCCTGGGTGGCGCAGTCGGTTAAGCGTCCGACTTCAGCCAGGTCACGATCTCGCGGTCCGGGAGTTCGAGCCCCGTGTCGGGCTCTGGGCTGATGATGGCTCAGAGCCTGGAGCCTGTTTCCGATTCTGTGTCTCCCTCTCTCTCTGCCCCTCCCCCGTTCATGCTCTGTCTCTCTCTGTCCCAAAAAATAAATAAACGTTGAAAAAAAAAAAATTTTTTTTTTAAAATAAATAAAATCAGTTTTATCAGTTCATAAGAATATGGCCAGAGTTGTATAAATAAGATGGAGAATAGATCTGGGAGGTATGAAAGGAAATTTATCCTCTGGATGTAGAACTTGTTTCAGATATACCAGGAGGCAAAAAGCAGAATCCAGAAGGTGCTCTCCCACCTTCTCCAGCAAGATGCCACCCCCTACCTACCCTCACCCTTTGTTACCACCACCATCACCGACAAAAAGTACAGCTTTATCCCTAAAATTTTGGGTAAAAACTGTTTTTAAAAACGAAAAGAGAGAAAACTCAAATGCCCTCCAGGGCTCGAAAATAACAAATGAATGAAACTGACCAAGGTAAGACAAATGGGCGCGGGGGGGGGGGGGGGGGGGGCGGGGGGGGGGCGGGGGGGCGGGGGGGGGAGGGGGGCAGGGACAGGGACAGGGTCAGATGAAACAGGTATGCCCTACCCTGCTGGGAGGGGCAGCTGCTTCTCAGTTCCCTCCACTGTTGCCCTGCAAGAATGTGAGCCCAGTGTTGTCAGATCTTGATTCTTTTTCAAGAGATGCTGGAAGTCTAGGTTTTTATATAAAAAACACTTTAAAACAATGTGCATGCCCAGCAAAACATGTCTGAAGGCCTAACATGCTCACACTACACCAAAATGTGAATAGCTGCTGTCTTTGGGTGATGGGATTTGGGGTCATGAGATTTGGGGTCATTTTTATTTTCATTTTTACATTTGACTGCATGTTCCAGAACTTTAACAGATTTTTGTGATCAGAGAAAATTGGTTACTTGTTAAATTTTTAAAAATTAATTACCGAACAGACCATTCAAATGACAAACGCTACAGAAATTTTCTCTGGGTGGATGTTTACATGTGACTAAATTTTTATAATGTTTTCCTTCTTCAGTGTGCAATATATCAGGAATAATTTCAGCCCAAGCACAGCAACATACCAAGCTTCAAGTTTACTGATTGTAGGCTTGTGGTCATTATCTTTAGCTATTGTTTTCAGATCAGGATTTATGAAAACAAATTGTTCCATACTATCATCATTCCTATTTAGTTAACTATTTAACCCAGATGCCGTAATATGCAAGTCTGATTCTTGAATAGATGTTGGAGGAAGAGTCCAGGTAATGCTTTCTTCAGAATAATTATAGGATAGTCTGCCACATAGGGTGGTTATGAGTAGCAAATGAGTTAAAATTTGTAAAGCATTTAGATGAGTGTCTGACACAAAGCGTGTTCGCCATCCATCTTTGTGACTATTACTATCATTGTCATTATTACTATCATCATCATTATTCAATAAGCAGCAGTTAAGAATGACCATTTCTTGCGAGGGGGTGAAAGAGATCATGGAGGAAGAAGGGGGTAAAAGGAGATATGGGAAGGGAAGGAAAGAAAAAGATAGAAAAGGCATTTCTAATCTGCTGTTTCTTAACTGGGAAGACAGAACGGGGAACGGGAAGAACGGAAAATACCACAAATCTAGAGAGTCAGGGTAGATGTGGTAGACCCAAGGCCAGGACAGAGCTGGTGACATCCAGCAAAGTCCCACATATCAACTAGACCTCGATTCCTCTGACTGCGGTGACACCCATTATGGATCACGAAATTAATTTAGCATGTGGCAGTCCACATTTTTTAATGAGAGAGAATAGAACAGAGCAGAACACGGTAGTGCAAGGAGTGAAGACAAGTATTATTTATTGAAAATTTGTTTTCTGTTTTACATAGATGTATCTGTGGGTAACCGTTGTGACAGTCAAAAACTTTTGAAAGCCTTTTACCAGACCACAGTGAAGCATTAGCTTTCCTCTGCAGTGTACCCCTTCTTCAAAGGGTGGGTGTGGGTGTGAGAGAGAGAGAGAGAGAGAGAAAGAGCGTGCGCATATACATGTAATTACCTTGAAAGAATTTTCAGAAAAGGAACATCTTGAGAAAAATGAAGAAATCCCCACCTAAACGGAATGCCCTTGACCTGAAGGTATTTATTTCAAGGGCAAACTTTTAAATACTAATAACAAGTACTATTTATTGAGACCTTACTGCATGCCAGGCACCAGATTAAATACTTCACATTTAATCTTTCCAACAACCCTATGAGAAGAAAACAAACACCAACAATATTAAGAAATCCCTGGATCAACAAACATTTCAGAATTACAATCTACAGAGAACAGATGACCCTCCTTCCCAGTCTTCTCTCTCTTTCTCTCTGTCCCAGTTTCATATCTCAGGAAAGGGAAAGAAGAATGACGAAAGAGAAGGAAAAAGAGAACCACTGAAATAAAACAGATGGAAACAAGGAGAGGAGGAAGGAAGGAGGTGATAAAAGGGAAAAGGAGAGGAATATTGAACACAATTGATATGGTACCATAGGTCTCTAAGAAATTATCGCTTTGCATGCAAAATCTTCCAAGAAGCTCTGTAAGGGGACTCCACTGTTAGGGAGGGGGTGAGAAGGGCAGAGGGGAGTGGTGTGCCAAAACAAACTCCTGCTCCCTTATTCTACTCAAGGTCAGCCTTGCCTGCACACATTCATCAGATTTGGCATGAAAACCAGCTACAGATGGATGGCTTCTGTGAAAAACCAGTATTCAGGTATTGATATCAGCTTCTTGTGCAGTGGTAGCCTGGAGTCATGCATTTTCCCCTCTCAGGGGAGCCCTCTATATCTATTTGATTTCTGTGATGCATGCCAGCAGGCTTTGGCTCGATGTTAATGACTTTCTTCCTTTTGAATTCCTGCGAGATGTTATTCCTTTTGGTTTCCAGGAGTTGTGTGCCATGGTGATTTCAGCCCAGTAACACTTTTGCTGTGATAAAAAGCAACTATGAGGAAGGCCTGCTGTGTATCCTCTGTCTAATGCTGCTGCCCAACACAACTACTAATATTGGCTTTCAGAGAATGCAAAGGCTAGATTCTATTCCCAGAGCCCTGGTCATGTGCCTTCACTGTCTAATAAACTGAGAACCCTAAACAATGTGCTAGTCACACATACTTTACCTGGAAAAGACCCCTTCTGGCCAGAGCCAAGTGAACTAACAAGTCTGGGTACACAAAAATATTGCGATTAGTGACCTCACTCTCACTTCTTAACCATTACGTGACAGACCACCAGTTACTAAACAACTCCATTGTTAGATATTCTCCACCAGCATTTTTGCCAATGCTATCACTTCAATATTTTTTTTTCATATAATTTATTGTCAAGTTGGTTTCCATACAACACCCAGAGCTCATCCCAACAGGTGCTCTCCTCAATGCCCATCACCCACTTTCCCCTCTCCCCCACCCCCCATCAACCCTGTTTGTTCTCAGTATTTAAGAGTCTTTAATGGTTTGCCTCCTTCCCTCTCTGTAACTTTTTCCCCCCTTCCCCTCCCCCATGGGTTTCTGTTAAGTTTCTCAGGATCCACATATGAGTGAAAACATATGGTATCTGTCTTTCTCTGCCTGACTTATTTCACTTAGCATAATACTCTCCAGTTCCATCCACGTTGCTACAAATGGCCAGATTTCATTCTTTCTCATCATTTCAATGTTTTTAAACTAGGGTTTTGTTTGTTTGCTGGCCTCCCCATCCCCCAACCCCTACTTGCATGTGCGTGCACACACACACACACACACACACACACACACACACACACACATACCCTTCCTTCACTGATGTTAACAGGTTAGGGTAGGAAAACATCTGCTTAAACTGATAAGGAGGTCATGAAAATTTCTACTCTACCAAAAAAAAAACAGATTTAGGGGCGCCTGGGTGGTTCAGTCGGCTAAGCGTCTGACTTCAAGCTCAGGTCACGATCTCACAGTTTCTGAGTTCAAGCCCCACGTCAGGCTCTGTGCTGACAGCTCAGAGCCTGGAGCCTGCTTCGGATTCGGTGTTCCCTCTCTCTCTCTCTGCCCCTCCCCCGCTCCTGCTCTGTCTCTCTCTCTCTCTCTCTCCCCTTCTCTGTCTCTCAAAAACAAAATATTAAAAAAAAACAGATTTAAGACAATATTACCTATTAAGCCTAGAAACTCAATTTTTAATCTTCCTGACCCCAAAGAAATCACAAAAAAGTATCCCCCTTTGCTTTTGTATCTTCAAACCAGGGCCCAGGTTTTATCTGTGTCAATGACACTCCAAATATAGGATCTTTTAGTGACTCAGGCCTTGCAGAGGCACCAGAAAACTTCAGGCTGGGGCACCAAACTCTCATTCCTGATCCAGTCTTTGAAAGCACCCATAGCATCTCAAAATATAATGAGGGCAGTAGCAGAAAAAAGTCCTCAAATCAAAATTAATTTTAATCTACTTTGATTAAATGCCTTTTAGCACTTTGTTGAGACAGATGAAGATATTGTTACAAAATCAAAAGGCAAGTGATTCTCTAATCTCATTTCTGTTGCCAAGTGCCAGCTGACCTACTTTTAAGTTGCCCTGCAAAATGTAGCCTCCACCCACTTCCCCTCCTTCCTGTCCACAGCTCCTCCTGACCTCTGTGCCTCTCTTCTCTTGGTTCTTCTTTGTCTTTCACAGACTCCTCTTTCTCCTACAATTGTTGTCTGTGGGACAGCCTTGAAGTTGGCCTTGACATCCTCTTCTTCCCTTGACCTGATGGTGAGACCCTGCATCCTCACGGCTTCCACTTGTCCTTTTTGAAGGGAGACACCCAAATCTTTAGCCATGATGTCTCACCAACTCTCCAATCCCCTAAATCCAGGGTAAGCTCTTGTTCCTTTTTGCTGGGACAGTCCCAATTTATGTCTGTCATTCCAGCTTAATTGTTAATAGTGCCTACTTTCACCCTCAGAAGGGTCTCAGACAATATGATTTACTCAATATATTATTTAGTCACCCTACTTAAGATTAAGGATTTCCCTCTAAACATTTACTTGGTCCAACATATCCTCACTCCTTACTACATATATCCTCATTCTCATTTCTGTTGCCAGTTCTGATGCTCTTCCATTGTTAAGGGCTAGAAGCCTTGGACCTACTGACCTCTCTTTCCTCATCTCATCTTAACGATGAAGAACAATGGCAAGAGCCAAGGCCAGAAGAATGGACACAACCCCTGACTGTGTCACTTACCAGCTCTGTGTCCTTGGTTCCCCCCTATCTCTGTGCCTCAATATCATCATTTATAAGACAATGAGAACAGGGTCATTGCAGAAAGCAAATGAATCAGCTTCTGAGGGGACACCCAACACTGTGCTGGCACAACAAATCTGATTGCTTTTTACTCACATGTTCATTCAACACATTTATTGAGCACCTACTCCATGCCAGGCACTGTTCTAGGTCCTGAAAAAGATAGTCAAAAATATGACTTTTGAGAGCTCAAAAGGGCTAACATCCCAGTGGAGAATTAGACAATGAACAGACAAAGAAATCATGTCAGGGGGTGATAAGGGAAAGAAAAGCCAAGCAAAATAAGGGAGTGGGGGAGTGCCAAGGTGGAGGAGAGTGGCTGTTTTCAGAAGGATGGCCAAGAAGCACATCACTAAGAAAGGAACATTTGGATACAGACCTAAAGGAGGTGAAGGAATTAGCTCTGCAGATACGTAGGAGAAGAACAGACACAGGCAAGTTCCCTAAGGCAGGACCAGGTCTGATGTATTTGAGGAACAGCAAGGGTGACAGCTCTGTGGAGTAGAGAGGACATGTGGATGTGTGGAGTAGAGAGCACGGATGAAGCCTGAGGTAGCAGGAGCCCAACAGTGCAACCCTTATAGATCCCAGTGAGGGGTTCAGCCTGTCCTCTGAGTGATGTGGGAGCTGATGGATGTGTGTGTAAAGGAGTGGCTGTGTTGAGATAAGACTGCAGGAGGCCAGACCAGAAGCAGAGAGAGGTTAGGAAGAGGCTGCAATAATCCACATAAGAGATGACGGTGAACTGGACCAGGGTGGCAGCAGTGAAGGTGATGAGAAGTAGACACATTCCTTTGAAGAGTCTCTCAGTCTTCCCACCACATTTCCACCTCACAGCCACAGCCCCATGCCTGGCCTTTGTCACCTAACACCTGAATTACTGCAATAGCACCTCACACATCCTCGCTGCACCTCCTATTCCTGTCTCTCCTTCTCTCACTTTTGTCTTATCACTTCCCTGCTCAGGAAAAGCAGTTGTGCCCTAACATCTCTCCAACCAAGTCCAAAGCCCTCCACCAACACTCACAACTTCCACTGGGTTCTGCACATTCAATGTTCTTTCCTACCATAAAACAGTCCCTACCAGTGCTCCACAAATTTAGTAGCAACTCAGACAGTCACTGGCTTGCCAAATGGCTAAGAGATTTGCTATTTGATCTGGCAGTTCAAAATTAATAGGGTGATTCTTTTAGTTGGATCTTGCCACCAGATATCTAGTGCAACAACAGATAGTAACAGCTGACATTGATTCAGTGCTTGCTGAGAACTTTACAAACTGTATCCCCTTTAATTCTCACAACACCTCTATGAGATGGATACTATCATTACCCTCAGTTTTACAGATGAGGAGACCAAGGCACAGAAAGGTTAAATATATTGCCTGACATCACAAAGCCAGTTAAATGACAGGAGTGGTGTGGAGCTGGGATTTGAATCTGGAAAGTCCAAATTCAGAGTCAGCACTCTGAGTCATAACCCTTTATTACCTCCATATTTGGACATTATGTCTCAAATTTCTTAATATAAATCATTTATTTGTAAGTTCACGTGCTCACAATGCTCAATACTGCCTCCATGCCTTGGTTTATCCCTTTCTCCTCATTCCCACCTATCTCTGCCTTGCCATATCCCAACCTCTCAACTCAACCTTCTGTTCATCTACAAACTTTCTTTCCCTAAATATGTTAGACCTTGCTGATCTTCCATTCTCCCGGCTGTGTGAAATCCATTGCAAATCACCATGGGTTTTTTCCTTGTATCTTCCCAACTACACTGCAAGCTGCTTATGTAGAGCAACTATAAATTATATCTCTTTTTATATCTCCACAGAATTGGCCACATTCCTGGGCCATTCAACCCAACAGACATTTTAAAATAAAGCCTATAGTAAGCTAGGTCCTGAATGGATCCTGGAGATACCGTGAAGACAGCACTCAGTAGTGTTTCTTTCCCAATTGGGAGGATCAAAAGAAATGCTTCCTGAAACATAATTATCTATTATAATTAATCCTTTTTATATAAATGCCATCAATGGCACTATTCTTAAACAAATATATGATTTCCATGTCATTTCAGTATAAATTCATTGGGTACGTACTTTGTGCAGAGAGCTGAGCCAAAAGCTTATTTCAAAAGGGAACAAGACATATAATGTAATATTGGTATCAGGAGTAGAATTTGGTGATTCATCAGTTACGTATAACACCCAGTGCTCATCACAAGTGCCTTCCTTAATACTCATTTAGCCCATACTCTGCCCACCTCCCCTCCAGCAATCTTCAGTTTGTTCTCTATAGTTAAAAGAGGTTTGCCTCCCTCTCTTTATTCCCCTTCCCCTATGTCCATATGTTTTGTTTCTGAAGTTCCACATATGAGTGAAATCATATGGTATTTGTCTTTCTCTGACTAACTTATTTCCCTTAGCATAATACACTCTAGCTCCATCCACAACATTGCAAATGGTAAGATTTCATTCTCTTTTTTTAATGTTTATTTTTTATTTTTGAGAGAGAGAGAGAGAGAGAGAGAGAGCACATGTAGGGGAGGGGCAGAGAGAGGGGGGAACAGAGAATCCAAAGTGGGCTCGGTGCTAACATCAGAGATCCCGATGTAAGGCTCGAACTCGTGAACCTCAAGATCATGACCTGAGCCGAAGTTGGACATTTAATCAATGGAACCACCCAGGCACCCCAAGATTTCATTCTTTTTGATGGCTGAGTAATATTCCATTATACACACACACACACACACACACACACACACACACACACACACCACATCTTCTTTAACCATTCATCAGTCAATGGACATATTTGGGCTCTTTCCATAATTTGGCTATTGTTGATAATGCTGATATAAACATTGGGGTGCATGTGCCCCTTTGAATCCGTGTTTGTGTATCTTTGGGGTAAATACCTAGTAGTACAATTACTGGATCATAAGGTGGCTCTATTTTTAACTTTTTGATGGGTCTCCATACTGTTAAATAGAATAGAATTTAAATAAAAACTTGAAACATAAAAAATTTCATTAGAAAGGGTTCCACTGCAAAGAAACAAAATAATAAAACAAAACAAAGCAAAATAAAACAAAATAAAACAAAACAAAACAAAATAAAATAAACAAAATACCTGCCATTAAAGAATTCCCAATCTAGTTACCACTTTCTAGTCTGTGTTACCATATGTCTTAGGGCAAGTTTGCACATAAAGAACAGAAAATCCATTTAAATCTGCTTTAGGTAAAAAAGAAGGCAGGGAAATCTCACAGAACTCAAATATAGAAAAAAACAAGGCCTGCAGATAATTAGAACAGAGAATGACCTAAGAAGTTACTTTCTCCATCTTTCCCTCCCCTTCGCTTTTCCCTTCTCTCTCCATCAAACCTATCCCAGATTTCCTTCTTTCACTTTGCTTTCACATGATTCATGATGGCTTCTGCAAAATGGTACCTTCAGCCTCCAAGTACCTACATGGTGACCTTTGAGGTCCAGCATCACTGTCTGTTAACTCGATTTTCTATATTCTAATCCCAAATATCTGGCAAGAGAATCTAACAGGCAGCCCACCATGAGATAGATTTCCACTCCTGGTGCAAACAAATATGGCTGAAGAATGGGGAAAAGATGCACAAGGTCGTGTTGAATGAGACATAGGGCTATCCAATCTTCCTGAGACAGAACTCAAAAATTCAGGATGGTGTCTTCTGTAGAATACAATGTAAAACATGATACGGTAGTCGCTCCAGGATACAGACACACCTCGGATTCACATATCACAGACTTCACCAATTTATGAACTTTTAGAAACATAAGAAATTCTAGGAATTACTTGACACAACTTACACACTTGAGCTCATTGGAAACCAAAGCCCAAGAGCAGTTAAGGATAGAGCCAGAGCAGATCCTATATTCGGTGACTCCTAATTTAAAGTGCTTTCTCCACCTTATGCCTAACATTTACCAAACCAGTGACCGTTTCAGACCACCTTTGACATGAGGGTGCCCAAACATAGTCTATACGTCACAGTATGTGGGTTTGTTTGTCCTTTTTAGTATAATTTCAGTATCTACTAAGCACTTTCATGCATATCATCCCATTTAGGCCTGAGAACCAACCAATCATGAGAAGAATCATGAAATCTATCTTGTAGATGACAAACAGGCTCAAAAGAAATCAGGAGACTTGCCTACATTTTATAGTAAGTACTGGGCTGACCCAGGATTTAAACCTAATTTATCTGACTCTAGACCCTTGCTCTTTCTGCTCTGCAATGCTGCCTGTACTCCCCCGAAATCAAGTAGGTGTCAATCATAAAAAGGGATTGAGAAAGCAGACTGACAAGTTCAGAGGTTCAAAGAATTAACATGTACAGTAGAGGAGTGGGGTGCTCAAACCATAGACACAATGTCTTTAATCTCTAACAATCATGGCTTCTAGCACTTTTCTCCCTCAGCATTCATGTCTTCAGCACAGCAGAATGAATGATAGGAACATTTTCCAATGCACGTATCAATCCCATTTGCACAAAAGGGAAAGCCGGTTCTCATATAAGATTGTTCTGTAACGATGATTCATTTTATCAGTGGCATCACTGCTACCTTTGATATGGATACTATCATCAGCAGCGCCTTTGGAATCAATCTGGAACCCACATATAGCCTTTAGCCTGGTAAATTCTTCACAATTGTCTAAACTACTCCAAATGCTTCTAGATGACTTGACCTCGTGTTCCTGGGACCAAAAAGGAGTGAGGCACCAATGTCTAAATCCCAAAGTGGTTCCAAAGAGTAATACTTCAAAGAACTTTGCACAAGGTAATTCCTTAAAACTGCCTATTGACTCACGGTTTTTTGCCACGGTAGAGATTCATTATTCTTTAAAATGCAATAGTGGACTCCAAATCAATTGCATGCCCTGATTTCAAGAAGTCCTGATAAGGTTCTGTCAACAACACAACTAAGGATAGGGTGATCGACCTTCTCAATTTGCCCAGGACTGAAAAGGTCCTAGGGATGCAGGATATTCCATCTTAAAACCAGCAAGTTCAAACAAACAAATAAACAGGAAAGTCCATGAGAATCTGATCACTCTACTCTGGAGATTTTTTTTCAAAAAAAGTAAATCTTTTGGGGTACTGGGTGGCTCACTCGGTTAAGCATCTGACTTCGGCTCAGGTCATGATCTCACAGTTCATGAGTTCGAGCCCCACATCAGGCTCTCTGCTATTAGCACAGAGCCTGCTTTGTATCCTCTGCCTCCCTCTCTCTCTGCCCCTCGCCCCCCAAAAATTTTAAAAACACTAAAAACAAGTAAATAAGTTTATTTTTAAAAATAAATTAAATAAATAAAAAGTAAATCTTTCATCTTACTAAATTTTAAGAAGTGTCTATAGAACCAAATGTCTTGGCAATGCAGGATACTAATTGTCCTTTAATGTCTTTAAACAACACATTTTTTACAAGTGTGCAGAAAACCCAAAATAGGAGTATGTGACAATTAATACAATAGATCAAACAGTGATTCTTAATACCTCTAACTGCAGTTAAAATCCATCCAGGAAATGAAGAGCAAAACTGACAATGATTCATTTCAATACATAAAGGCCCGTCAGTGACTTCTATGTAAAAGCGAGTCTTTACCAGTCAGCACAGTAGTCTTTGATTCATTGCCTTCAAACAACAGGACTGCCAGCTTTCACTCTTCTAAGGGTAGGGGCGGGAGTGTTTTAGTCCCATGCGCCCTGTTGGAACTCCTACCTCCGCCTGCGTCCAGCAGTATTGGAATGGGCAGCCCAAATAATGTGCACATTAATTAAATTTTCAATAGGGGAAGAAGAGAGGGAGCCTGGTGAGAGCCTAAATTGCTTTAATGCTTTCTGGGGAATATGAAGAGTTAAAGCTTTACCAATCTAGCCTCTAAAACAAATTCTCCAAGACTTAGCCCTGCAGTGCTAATTGATTGATGTCATTTATAAGTCATCTAATAATGTTGAATAACTTATTTTAAAATGACAGATGTTGAAAATATAGAGTCATACTAATCTGTGTCTACTGAAGAATAGTTTTGTGATTATCATATTTAATTTCAGGTCAGGATTGAATTTTGTTTTGCTTTATTTTTCAAACTATCTTCAGATATGTCATTTTAGTGCTTGTAATAGAGTGAATTTAGGAAAAGAGTAATTTTGAGCCAGTGCATGAGGCTAGATTATAAATTTGTCATTCCACAAATAAATACTAATCACTGTCCTGGGTGGTAGGAAACATAGCCGAAAACAGAGAAATGGTGCATGGCCTCGCTCACTGGGTTTCCATTCTAATGTGAAGATTGACAGTAAACAAGTAAACAAATACACAAAATAAGCTCAGACTGTGATGAATAAAAATTAATAGCAAATCTGTCAGTTTTTACACTGTTTTATCTATAGGTCTTTGAACCATTCATAAGAGCCAACCTCATTATCACATATTATTCAACAACAGCTTTCTTTCTCAATTCAGTCTTTGTTAGTTCCTGCTTCATTTAGGGAAAAAAAAAAAAACTTCATGAAGAAGAGTGATTTAATATTATGTCATAATTTTCCCATTAAAAGAACTATATTATCCACCTTAGGCTATTAAAAATTCTTTATTACTTTTTTATTGTTTTATTCAATATTTTAAAAACCGTGAAGACAATTTATAACATGAAAATGCAAGGTCTTACAAATAAGCTGGAAGTGAAGTTTCTCACCATTCATAAGGCCTTCTTTCCTTACTGATAAGTTTAACACCTGTTCCCTCTGGTTCTTAGAACAAATAGAAGAATAAGGGGGAAAATCTGTGTTTCATCTCTTAAGTATAACCAGTGCCAGGAGAAGGGACGCGGAAGGTAAAGCTGCATTAAGGATACAAGATGGCCAGTCAGCTTCTCTAGAGAAGACAGTCTTAGAATGGCTTCCCCTCTTCCTCCCAAACCTCCTACTCCCCAGCCTCCAAGTATCCGTCTTTCTTTCCCTGCAGTGGCCACTTTCCTCCCAGCTTCCCTAAGAGCCTTCTCCTCCAGTGAAGTTTAATCTTCAAACAGGACCCAAACTCACTCATACAAATGTGTCAGTGATTGATGACAGCAAGGATAGTACTATTTTAATAAGGATCAAACTTTAAGAAATGAAACTCCAAGAATAAGGTCTATCACTGGTGAGTGACTGGAGTGGGGGTTAATATATATTTGGCCAGCCCTAAGGAGATCTTGACTCTATGTTGGTCTAAAAACCAGCTGGCACATAGGGTGCTGGTGGCTTCTGATGCAATCTCATTGTCATACTCCATGGTCATGATATAATATCAAATATTGCTGTTTTCAGTATATTATAGAGTAATACCCAGGTAGCTACTCAACTAAAAAAAAAAAAAATCACTGCAGTTACCCTCAGTGCATCTTGGATTATCTTGTTTAATAGTTTTTCAAGGTAATGAAATGTCCTCCATCTATTGCGTTGTTATGTAGATTTTTATGTACCGACATTTGTCTCTCCTTCTAGGGAAGATACTTTTTTTCCTAAATCAGCACATGGAAAACATGGACGGATAGCTTCTTGACTATTAAGTATAAATTAACTTTTCCAGGACTCATTTTAAATGCCATTTTATTCTAAATGCCCTTAATGTTATTATTATTAATAATAACAGCAATTATGTTTGTTGGAAATTTGCCGTGTACCAGGTGCTCTTCCTTACATTATTGCTTGAGCTCACAGCAGCCTCCACATTAGTTATTATTATCCCTCTTTCTGTAGTTGAAGAAACCACCCAAGGTCACACGACTACAGAGAAACTCTCCCACGTTTGCCTCTCTTTTAAAAGATCTGGTGGGAGTCTGTCAAGGTTTCTGCTCCTGTACAGGTTAGGGACAATAAGGCAAGAAAGACACTATGGCCTGGCTGTATTACATGGGACACATGAAGGCACAAGGTTAAGAGATATGCAATTTTTGAAACCTCTGTGTTTTCTGAGGGATATTTCTGAGTCTGGAGGTGAGTCAAGAATGAAACAGCCAGTTGCAGGATGTGAGAACTATAATCAATGCTATGGAACTCAGCAGAAACAGCTTAAACAGAGGAGAGAGTTCCAATTTAGATTCGCCCTTTCCAAAGCAGGCAATAATAGAGGAACAAACTGCCAACCACAGGTTTGAAGCATGTGATGTCAGGACCAACCCTCCCTGGCAAACCCAACCTTATCCCAGACTAATTTTTAAATGCTTATGCTTTATTGGGCATTATTATTAGCCTTACTGTTATAGAATAAACCCAGGTTTCAGTCAGAGCAGGCCTGAGAGCAGCTTAAGGAAGTATGGTTCTCCATTCTGTTCCTCCCTCCCACTCTCTTTCCATCATCACTGCCTGCAGATCAGCCTAATAATAGTCCTAACTGCCATTGGTAGACTTCACCCCAGTCTACAAGGTCTTTTCACATAGTTTATTTCATTCAACCTTGTGAAATAAGTATGATTAGTAGCCCCATCTTAAATAGGAAGATGGTTCAGAGAAAAGTTACGGCTTACTTCAAATCACACTCTCAAGAAGGACCAGAGCCAGGACTGAATCCAAATTTCCTGGGTTGGAGACCCTACCAGAGAAAGGGTACCACATGATGATCATTTGATCTACCCCCCATCTCAGACTTCAGGATGAAAATGAATAACAATTTATTGGATTTAATGGTATCCCACCATAATCCACCCACCTCTAATAAAAACACATCTCAGTCTCCCAGGACTATCCCTTTAACATCTTGTACTTTAATTTCACTCATTAGAGTTTATAGAGAGCATTATTCTCCATCAGTTTCTCCTTTTTCCCCTGAGGCTTATAGACAACACAAACAAGTATTAGTGAATAAATCCTCCTATATGTCCATGGTAGGCCTGGGATTGATTTTCACCGCTTAGTTATGAACTGTTGAGGGATATGGCATTTGTAAAACTCATGCACATCCTGAGTACTCCTAGCATCTACAATATGGGCTATAGTACTCATTCTTACTATCAGGATAGAAGCTCATCCTCCATAAACACAGCTTCCATTCACTTGGAAGTAAAAAGGAGGAGAAGAATTTGAAATTACTATGAGCACTACCTAGGTTAATGGTCAGTAATTAAAGAACCAATTATCCAGTGTGTGGATTTTTTTCTGCTCCTACACTACCTCCCCCTTATTGTCTACTGGGCATTTTCATTATTCATCATCATCTCCTTCAGGGGGTATTAAAGAAAACGAGTGGAAGTGAGATTCAAAATAAAATTTCAATGTATTATTATTAAGCACCTACTCTGTGCCAGATGCTGAGATGGGTATAAGAGTCCTAAATGAGTAATATATGACCCCTGCATGTGGGTTACTGTGATAAATGCTGCACTGAAGATATGTATAAAGTACTACAAGAACTCTGATCAAAGAGCAGTCAGCCTAGAAAGGAGGGAAGCAAGTGAAAGGATCAGGTTTGAAAAATGACCCTTCTGCTGGGACTTGAAGTAGTTGGAAGTCGAAGAGGGAACGGGGTGGGGGTGGGCATGAGGAGAAAACAGAATGAATGGGGGGGGGGGGCAGCAGGAGTACCGGCAGTGAAGTTTAGAGGTATGCACATACTCTGCTCTATGTGGCTCTAATGGATACAGATAAAGAGTGAAAGGTGACACTGGAGTGATTTCATGAAGGGCTATATGAGTGGTACCCATACATCCTGGTTCGCCTGAGTTAGTCTGAATTTATGGCACAGTTTAATTTACCATAGTAGTGCACTATTATAGCACCCCCTTTTACTCTCAAAAGTATCCTAGTTTAGGGGCACCTGAGTGGCTCAGTTGGTTGGGCGTCCGAGTTCAGCTCAGGTCATGATCTCACGGTTCATGAGTTCGAGTCCCACGTCAGGCTCTGGGCTGACAGCTCAGAGCCTGGAGCCCGCTTCAGATTCTGTGTCTCCCTCTGTCTGCCCCTCCGCTGCTTGCACTCTGTCTGTCGCATTGTCTCAAAAGTAAATAAACATTAAAAGTTAAAAATTTTAAAAAAGTATCTTAGTTTGGGCAATTAATTTTATGCCCATGTGTGTCAATCTGAGGCACATATGTTTTCACTCTCCCACCTGCATCCATCACAGACATTACTAAATTATCATGGTACAAATTTCTGGTAAAGCCTAGACTTGTCTTCAGATTCCTATTGAAAATATCATTCCAGTCAGTGACATAGATTGGAAATGGACCTGTGTATGCCTGAGAGGATATTAACTGGCAGCTTGCAGACTGTATCTGGATTGTATTTGTATTTTGTTGGGCAAAACCAACATGTACTATCAGGATATTTAACTTAGAAATCTGTATTTATGGCTTTAGCTGAGAAATGGAAAAACTCAGAAGCATAGGACCCTTCTTCTACCATAGTGACAATTACCTAAAGCTGAATAGTAGATATGACCATTTGTCCTATAGCTACCTGGGGTTATTAGCACCCAAGATGTCCACAATGATCCTTGCTTCATGGTACCCATTCCCTCCCATGCTGTACATCGCATTTGGTATGTGTTACCAACAGAATAGCACAGAATGATGCCATTTTAGTTCCAAGGCTAGATCATAAAGGACTCTGTGACTCTACCTCTCTTGGATGACTTGCTCTGAAGGAAATCTGCTCCCATGTTGTGAGAAGAGGCCCACATGGTGAGGAAGTAAAGACCTCAGCCAACAGCCATGTGCATAAAGCTTTTCGGAGTGGGTTCTCCAGCTCCAATCAAATATTCAGATGACTAAATTCCCCATCAACCTATTGACCTCAACCTTATGAAAGACCTGAACCCAAACCACTCAGTTAAGCTGATCCCAGATTCCTGAGTCTCAAAAACTGTGTAAGAGAACGAAGTTGTTGTTTCAAGATACTAAGTTTGGAAGCAATATGTTACACAGCAGTAAATAACTAAAATACCAACACAATTGATTTTCATACAGTCTACTTGCTTCTACCGATTATGGTACCTATATGACTCTAAAGAAGTTAAGATTCCTACTGTAGCGGAAAAGATATTGCTGAGTATTTTAAGCAAGAAAGTGGTTTTCAGTGCAGTAGAAACAGGTGGAAAGAGGCATACGTATCGTCCAGATGAGGTAGCACTTGGTAATGGCATCTCTGAGAAGGAGAAGTCAGAGGGGGGGGGGCTCAAGATCAAGCTCAAGTTTCCCAAAGAGCTCTAGATTTGCAACCTAGCACATAGAGATATGATATAGAATCATGTCTAAGAGAATAAGCTCTAGATTCTAGAGTCAGAATATGTGAGTTAAAATCCCCATTATATAGTTACATCATATAATTTTGGCAAGTCACTTAGCCTTTTAGTTTCTTTATCTGAGAAGTGGGATTGGGAATGCTTTCAACTGCAAATAACTGTCCACCTAACAATAGTTTTAAAAATTATTGTTCTTTCTCACATAATTGGAAGTATAGTGGCAAGCAATTGCTGAGGAAGATTTAGCTGTTCAACAATGTCATCAGGATCCCAGGGTCTTTCTACCTTTCAGCTCTTCCTTTCTTAGCATATTGGCTCATTGCGTTATGTTTCCAAGATGGCTACTGTAGTTTCATCACATTTATACTAAAGGCAGCTCCAGCCATCACATTTACACCAAAAGCAGAACAAAGAAGGGGTAGACTGAGAGCTTTAACTATGTGTGACCCATTTTAGCAAGAAAGAGCAAAGCTTCCCAGAAGCCCCCAGCAGACTTCTGCTTACATCTCATTGGCTACAGTTGGATCACAGAGCCACCTTAGCAGTGTTGAAGACTGGGAAAATAAGTATTTAGTTGGATACACTGACACTCCAAGCAAAATTGGGTTCTATTAGCAAACAGAAGAGGAGAAAATGGATATTGGATATTCAGTTGCTCCAGCTGGTACAATCAACTTCAGAATATTAATATAAGGGTTAAAATAAGCTGAAGCGGGGGTGGCTCAGTCAGTTAAGTGTCGGACTTCGGCTCAGGTCATGATATTGTGGTTTGTGGGTTCAAGCCCCAGGTTGGTTTCTGTGCTGATAGCTCAGAGCCTGGAGCCTGCTTCAGATTCTGTGTCTCCCTCTCTCTCGGGTCATGATCTAGCGGTTTGTGGGTTCAAGCCCAATGTTGGGTTCTGTGCTGATAGCTCAGAGCCTGGAGTCTGCTTCGGATTCTGTGTCTCCCTCTCTCTCTGCTCCTCACCCACTTGCACTGTCTCTCAAAAATAAATAAACGTTTAAAAAAATTATTAAAAAAAAATAAACTGAAGCACCTGGCATGCAGTAAGTGCTCAATAGATGTAGCTCTTGAAATTATAACAGTCCAGAAACAAAATGGTTCAACTCTGAACTAGGACATAGCATAGGGAATAATTTTTAGACCCAGTTGAGCTAAAGGTCTTGAAAACAAAACAGAAAAAACTATTGGTGGGGGGGCGGGAGGGAAGACTTGTTTTATTGTTTTTTATTGCTTTTATTTCTCCTTTCCCTTATAACCACAGAAATGTCCATTTTCCACATCATCATCTTTTTTTTAGTTCTAATTATTTTATAATTGTGTACCTTTGTTAGAATTCAAGTATTTTATTATTTTAAAAATCTAACTAAAGGAAACATAAAATGTGAGTTCTTAAATCTACTTGATTAAAAAACCTCCTACAGCAACTTTAATCCCAATTAATAGCCTGAACAATTACATAATCACATAATGCTGGGCACTGTGATCTACTCTAAGCATATATTTGTTTTAGATGCAGCTTGCCTATCTGAAGAGGTAAAAATGCCTCCTATGTGAAGTAGTAAAATTAATTGCACCATTATAGCCACACGACATTCAGTGTTTTTAGAACTAGCAGGTAACACAGCTCCCAGAAACCCAATTGCACATTTTTCTGAGCCCATCTCAAGGCACTTTCAGGGTGGATCAAACAATTGATGGACCCACCATATGTTTTCGTAACCATGGAGAATGGTTTAGGGGCCAGGATCCAAAACCATTGGCAGCTATATAATTGCATAGTGTTCAAGAGAGGTAAGTGGCATGGGATATAGATTGAAAAGAAAAGGAAGGAACTGGAATATGATACCCCGACTCCAAACACTCATTACACCCTTCCCACACCACCCCCTCCCCAAACACACAGAGTCCTTTAAGATTTGCTTAGTAAGGGGCAAAGAAGCGAACAAAATAGCAGAAGACAGCCTTCCAAACTCTTGTTAGATATGGGCAGCGTCTTTTAGCCATTCTGTACTTTTCCCTTCTTCACAATAAATACGTATTACATTTGTAATCCGGGGGGGGGGGGGGGGGGGAAGGAAAAGGACTGAACATTATACAACTGGGCAGCAAAGGAATACATAGGATAAATTCCTCTTCTTCTGTGGCCAGAGGTCAAGGCAATTCTTCCCTCACCCTCAATGAGGCTTGAGGTTTTGCCCGAAGTATGAGATATCATTACCTTTACCTTTCGTAGCTTCAGTTTATGATAAACTTTGGGTCAGCAGTTACACGACTGGCCTGGAATGATTTCACATTGCTGCATGTAGCGCCAGCTGTAGGGTGATGAACTGGAGCTAATGACTGTGTAAGCAGCTTCTGGTCAGACCAAACCGCAGAGCTGCTGCGGAAAACTCTTTTCTGTTGTCTCTCATTAGATCGTTTCATGTCTTTTGGGGTTTTTTTGTGTGTGTTTTTTTTTTCTTCAAGAAGAAAAGGGTGTCTCATTGAAGCTTCAGGGAAATGATTGAATTTTAATGGAATCTAATTGGCTCCCATGGTTATCTCAGAGGAGCTGTGGTCATAAAAGTTAATTAAATTAGATTCATTTGCATATTCAAGACCATTCTCTTCCCTCACTTTAAAACCAGAGTAAGAGAAGATGTGTCCCTCCTCCCCTGGATAGGACACACAACAATGTCCAGATGGTTTTCTTTGTGTGCTTGGAATTAGAGGAGTAGGTTATTTTTTTAATCCTCTCGCCTAGCTTGGATTCTCCATTTATTTCAGGTGTGTGTCAATGCAAGCATTAAATAGATATTCATTGTACTTCTTGCTTTGAAATATGTAACTGGTCCTTTGTAGAATGAACTTTGCTGTGCTTAAAGACTGACGTAATTTTCTAAACAAAAGGTGAATTCAGAATGTTCAGTAGAAAAGGAACTAGCAACATTCAAAGCCACAAAACTGGCTAGAAGCATCTCCCCTTTGCGTATACGCTTGCATGGTTATTGACAACATCTGTGTCTATAGCTTTCTTAGGGGTCAGAGGAATGGAACGATTGGATCCTAAGAGTTTGTCTAGTCTACCCAGCTGCCTATGGTAGGCCTAAAATAACCAGCTGAAATGGAACTCTGGCCTCTTTTCTGAAGCCTCAAGGGAGGGCTTCCTCCTCTATAATCCAACCCATTTTTAACAACCCTTAATATCATACCAGAAAGCATTCCCTTATGTCAAACCTATATCTACTTTGCTGCTGATTTACTGTTTATTCTCACATGAAATGCTGGGGGGGGGGGGGCCAAACTCAGGCCCTCCTCCCTGCTCATTTCTACATTTCTTTGGAATAGCAACTGGATGATGATATTAATTCAGTGCCTCCATCAGTCTCGATGGATTAAAGGCATCTGCCCTACTTCCATTGGCAAGTGTTGACCGTTGATATAGGTAAAGTCATATCATTAACTTCATTCTCCCTGTCATGAGAAGACAGGGTTGATTTTTAGGACTTATATTTCATTAATGAACACAAATGTGCCAGACCCAGTGCCAAGTTCTTGGGAAATAATGGTGGATAGGAAAGACAAAGAGCTCACCCTCATGCATGGAATTCAGACATAATTCAAGTAATCACAAGTGAGGTGAGAGTTACCAAGAAGTTTAGGTGACTAAAACAGCACACAACAATCTGACCTAACATAGACTGGGAAGGCAGGAAAGCTTTCTGAACATAGTGATGTTTCACCTGAAACCTGAGGGGTGAATAGGAATTATTAGAGTGAGAAGAGTATTTATGGCAGAGGGAATGGCATATGCAAAGGCCCTCATAGGAGAAAGGGAGTGGAGTGTTTGAGGGTCGGTGATGAAGTTCAGACAGCAGGACAGAAGCTGGGGAATGGTCAGACATCACTCATGGCCTCTACCTGCTTAGCTGTGGGAGGATTAAGCTAGGACTGAAACCCAATGCCCTGGTCCAGCTTTTGCAGTGTGCGAGCTTGGAGCCCTGGATGCTTAGAGACAAGGGTCAGGCACCTGGAGAAAAGATGGAAAGAAAAGGCCTCACTTGCACACCCAGAAGGCCTTGATTGTCCTAGAACCCCACCCCCGCAAAATAGCATGCACAGCACAAGAGCAGCAGTCAGCTTTCAAGGGATTAAGGTGCTGTGAATGAAATTTTTAGCAAGTCGCACCTTTAAGGTCTCCAACCCCTCATCTGTAAGATAAGGAGTTTAGGCATGGACCCTCCATTACTCACATTCTAGAATCATTTACAATAGTCCCCATATGGTTCTTTCGTTCTTAAGTGGGTCACATTATTACTGAGCTAGCCTACATTTGGGAATGGAGGAGGGGTTATTCAGACATAGAGGCAGGCCTCTCTCTAATTCACTTTTTTTTTGGGGGGGGTTGAATTTTTTTATTGTGGTAAATATACATAACATAAAATTTACCATTTTAACCATTTTTAAGTGTACAATTCAGTAGCATTAATTACATTCACAATGTTGTACAGCCAAACCATTATCTAGTTCCAAAACTCTTGCATTCCAGTTCACTTTTTTTTTTACAGTGAGAATAGTTTCTTTTTTTTCCAGTTTTATTGAAATATGGTTGACATATAACACTGTGTTAAAGGTGTACAACATAATGACTTGACAGCATAATGACTCAATATATGTTGAGAAATAATAAATGTAGTTAACTCCAATTCACTTTTAAACAAGTCTGGGCAAGTTCCACAAGTGTCCTCACAATCTAAGAACCTGACTATCTATCAGGACTCCTAACTCGGACCTTGAGAGGTCAGATACTGCCCTTAAAGCAAATGATGCTTCTTACTTCTTGTATAAAAATGTATACGAAGGGTAAAAAAAACCATAGAGTTAATTGCTAGGTGGTTCAATCCTCTCCTTCTGCCATGAGATAAATCATTTTGTTCAAGATCATAGTACTTAATACCCAAAATTTAGTGAGCTCCATCTATGTGCCCAGCACTAAGCTGGTTGCACATGTCATTTGACAGGTAGGTAATATTATCCCCATTGTACAGGTAAAGGAATCGATTATGGTGGGACTAGATTTTCTCTTTTTTTTTTAATTTTTTTTAAGTTTATTTATTTTGAGACAGACGGAGACAACGTGAGCAGGAGAGAGGGAGAGAGAGGGAGAGAGAGACAGAGAGAGAATCGCAAGCAGGCTTTGCACCATCAGTGCACAGACCGATGTGGGGCTTGAACTCACAAAACCATGCGATCATGACCTGAGCCAAAATCAAGAGTCAGATGCTTAACAAACTGAGCCACCCTGATGCCCCTGATGAGACCAGATTTTCGACCCATATCAGTCTGCTTTTAGGATTTGATTCAACCCTCTGTACCTAGTTGTTACCTCGATGGCAGCTATAGGGGAGACTTGAAGAGGGCATTTTGAAAAATGAACAAAAGCTAAGGAAGACAAAAATTGAATTTAAGTTAATTCAGAACGTACTCAGATTTGTGATTGGTTTTGTCACATATGTTCTAGTTTCTCCAACTTAGTCTTTCTTATCTCTCTAGCCCATGGAATTGATGGTATTTACTACCCCAATTTTCAAGGATGGCATGTGGCTCAATTACTTAAGAAAATCCTTACAGCGTCAGGGTGCTTAGCAGGCAGGAAGGGTTAATAGCCCAAGGAAGGCCTGAGCTCCCTGCACCTCAGATCTGACACAGAAGCCCAGGAATAATGAGGCCAGATGAATTGCCCACCCTCCAGAAACCTTTGCTGTGAGTCTCAATAGAACAAAAAATAAACATTGAGACAAGGGAATTGTCAGGCAAATTAATATTAAGAGTTCAAATTTTGTTTTTTTCTTTTTTCCCTTAACAGGTGTGCTTTGAGACTTCAAAGCAGAATGGGTTAAAAATAGGATGACAATAGCCAGTGTGACAATAGCATAATAGAAGGAGTATAGCGAATTATACAAGAGGACTGCATAAAAAAAACATAAATGAGAGCAGAGGCAGGGGCAATGGGATCTTTAAAGGGTCAAAATGAAACCATAGTATGATATCTTAAAATAAAAAAGAAATCTAGGGTTCCAAAGCATGAAGATTTTTAAATAGAGATGTTTGTCCCACAGAATAAAGTCAGACATCATTATCTTGCCCTGCAGGGCCTTCTGTGGCTTGCCTCTCCAGCCTCACCCCTCTTGCCACCATGGACAACCCTCCAAAGAATTGCTTGGATGCCTTCATTTGTTGTCATGCTCTCTAGCTCCCTCCCCAACGCCTTACTTTCCTTTTCTGACAAGTCAGAGTAGGTGGGATCTCCCAATTATACCTTCTAACAGCTCCATGCTAACCTTGTTTTCCTGGTAAATATTGCCCACCATCTGCCTTCCTACTAGAAGATCTGCTCTCCCAGGGCGGGGTCCATATCTGCCTTGTTTATGGCTATAGTGCCAACCCTAGCACAGTTATGAGTAAATGAATGAATGTTGGTAGCCATCGAGGTTTCAAACTGCCTAACTTCATGACATTTAAAGAAAACAATTGCTTCTGCAATTCATGTATCATGTCAAAATTTAACTAGAGAAGCAGAACCAGTATAATTTTTTTTTAATCTATCCATTTAGGGGCGCCTGGGTGGTTCAGTCAGTTAAGCATCCGACTTCAGCTCAGGTCATGATCTCACGGTTCGTGGGTTCAAGCCCTGCATCAGGCTCTGTGCTGAGAGCTCAGAGCCTGGAGCTGCTTCAGATTCTGTGTCTCCTTCTCTCTCTGCCCCTCCCCCACTTGTGCTTTGTCTCTGTCTCTCAAAAATAAATAAATGTAAAAAAAATTTTTTTTAATCTATCCATTTAGTTATTACACAGAATTGCCTTACACAGTTGCAGGAGCTGGCTAAGCAAGCCTGACATCCATAGGGCAGGCAGGCAGGAAGCAGAGATCACAAGCAGGATGGGACCTCACAAGAGAGAATCTGGTGGTGAGAGCATCCTGCAGAAGCCAGAGCTCTTGGTCCTGGAGTTGAACACACACACTTGGCCCAAAAGTCGGTGAAATCGAGTGAGGATTCAGCTGGAATGGAAAGCAATTTCAGGCCCAGCTGCTGCTTCCCATCACCAAGGCAAATCAGCAGATCAGCAACAACATGAGTTTTGTCCCAAAGTATTGAAAGAAACATTTTACCACTTTGCTCTGCTGTGAGGACTCTCTGACATCATGGAGGGTCTCAACGCTCCCTGGGGGTGGGGGAAATCGGATGAAGGTGTCAAAAGTACAAACTTCCAGATATAAAATAAAGACTTACTGGGGACGTATCGTACAACATGCTGACTTTGGTTGATACTGCTATGTGGCATGTTTGCAAGTTATTAACAGAGTAGATCTTAAGCATTCCCATCTCAAGAAAACAAAATTTTTTTTAATTTTTTTGTATCTATATAAGATGATGAATGTTAATTAAGCTTACTGTGGTAATCATTTCACAATACATATAAATCAGATTATCATACCGTACACCTTAAACCTTACCCAGTGCTGTATGTCAATTATATCTCAATAAAACTGGGGTGGGGGGGGGACTTTCCACTGATTAAGTCACCTGGAACAATATCCCTTTGGTTGATTTGAAATCAGCTGAGTAGGGACTTTGATGACATCTGCAAAATCCCTTCACAGCGGCACCTAGACTGATGCTTGGTTGAACAATTGAGAGTGGGGGTGTGTGAGCGACAAAACAGTTGCTGCCACCCTATCATTCTCCAATATTTGCAACAGAAATCTCCTTCATAGCCCGCCATAGCCAGAGACATACTAGAGAGGGAATTCTGGAGGATGTAGTTCAGCCTAGCCAAGTTGACACATCACAAAGCCATCACAGGTCACATGATAGGACAACTCTCTCCTTAACCTCCAGTCTGACCCTGAATGAAAGAAATCAGTGACAGAAACTAGCAACATTCGTAAGTGGGAGGGCTCACTTTGCTAGCAGAAGTAGTGCTTGACCCCGCAGAAGCAGAGAAAAAGAGTAAACCTGAATAGAAGCATAGAGCCAGCCACCTTAGAGGAGCATGTTCTCAAGAAATAGAAGAGGTATAAAGGAGCTCTTAGAGCCAAAAGAGTGGGTGGTAAGAATATATTTCTATCAAAAGCTGGGGAAACTCCATTCCGATATTCTGAGCTGGAATATAGGTGTTCATCAATGAAAGTTTTTTGAATGAGTGAATCAATCAACCGGTCGACCAATGCCTCCTAACTCATCTATTAAGAAAAGCTTAAGGCCCAATATGAAACTATGGTGATAAATAAGATACACTGTCCTCACCTTATGGAGGGTTCCTAGGGTTGGAAGGTATACAAAGATCAAACGGCTCAGGCTATAGGCCAAGAGTTCTCTTAAGGCCCTTTGGCTAAGAAAGAGTCGTCAGATTGGCTGTCATCAGTGCCTTAGTGGGTACTAGGTACTCCTGTGTTGCCATTTCTGCATTGCGAGAGCCACACACACATAGGACGCAACAGGCCTTGTGCAGCTTCCAACACGAAATTAGGAATGAGAGCTGAATGTCTAGTTGACAATGGCAATCTGATGATTACAGAAACCCAGGTATGACTTATCTTGAATAATCAATGACTGAATTATGTGTCTGTAAGCTCAGCCTATACCAAAAGCCTCTGGGAAAGGTTAAGAAAAAAACTCAGAATTTGCTCTCTGGCTTAGAGTGATTGAATTATGCTGTGGGCTATGATAAATTCATAGCAGTGCTAAAAATAGATGAAGAGCAGTTCAGTAACCCTGGGGAATTTTATCTGCCTCATTCATGCACCCAGAGATGCTGCTTACGTAAACCCAAAATAAGCACAACTAAAAGGGCATTGAGGGAGATTGATAAAAGGTGATGAGTCAAATAGAAACCAAGAGAACAAGCAAGCAGTTAACAGCAAAGATCAGGACCAGTTCCTGTTGCAAAGATCTGAGCAAGAAGAAATGGGTGTATGAAGATGATACGGTATCTTGAACTTCCTAATAGTTTCTAGAGGCAAATTTAGAAACCTCTTTCTGGAGAAAGCCACAGCCTCCAGCTGTTCTTTCTCTACACATTCAGGCCTAGACCCTCGTCACAGTCTCTCGGGGATTCACACTTCACACTGGCAGAGCACAGTCATCATCTCTCCTAGAAATACTCCTCCTTGGCCTCCAGGCAGAGCACCAGAAAGTCAATTAAGAACCATTTTAAAACGTTACCCAAGCAACTCAGAGGTAATAAGTAAAGATACCGAAAGTTCCAGGAGCTCCACTTGGCCCAGTTTGCCACCAACTTCTTGTAATGTACAAGTGGTTTCGAAAGGAAATCATTTATCATAAGTTGCAGGAAAGGTCTGCTCCTGGTCTCTGGCTGCCTGTGGAAAGAGTCTAGGATTGGCTGGAGTAGCTCTAAGAGGCTGGAAATTTAGTTCATGGTCAAGTATGTCAGTGTTTTAAAACATTCTAACAAACCCAACAGCACCATCTGTAAGGACTGCATAATTTGCAAAATTTCTTGCTAAATCAGCTGGCCAAATGCAAAGCCAATTGCTTTGGCTTCTGTACAGCACCGTGCTGCAGCCCAGCCGGGAAGTATTTTAAGTGGATAATGAGTAGTTCCTTCTCTCAATGACTGTATTCAAATAACTTCCACTGCCTAAAATATGCAAAGTTCCTAGTCAAGGCTGCCTTAGGAACTTCTGCCCCTTAACTCAGAGTCTCAATCTTCATGGTGGGGGGAAGGGTATTAGATTCCCTCTCTCTATCAATATTTAGGAAGCAATGACTAGCAAAGATCTCATACACTTCCCAGCTAGCACACATATGCAACAGCGCGAGCACACACACACACACCAACTCAAACACACAGCTCACATCAGTTCTGAGATAAGCAAGGCTTGCATCCTCATCCAATAATAGCAGCCAAGTCTTTCATTTACTTAGTTACAGTATCTTCTCTAAAATTATTAATGATTTGGGTACTCCAAATGGCTTTTTTTAATGAGGAAACACAGGTAGGAAGTATTTATCTGCCTTTCTCTCCTGAGAAATATAGTTATCCATTGGCTATCCATGGAAAATGTTCTCTCTCTCCCAAGTGGCAAAACAGATGGAAGTTCCTTCTGTGAAGAAACCAGATTCTATACTCTTTATATCCAACCTCCATTACCTCCATCTTTGTAATTTAAGATATCAATAGACATGCAATAAATGCTTGTTTGATTTATTAAGTGAGCCCCTCACTTACTGAATCTTACTGCTTAACCTCCGGTCCACAGACAACAACACCAGCATCATGAGCTTGTCAGAAACGTAGACTCACACCCCAGACCTCCTGAATCAGAATCGACATTTTAACAAGATTTCCAGGAGACTTATAAGCACATCAAGGTCTGGGAAGCACTATTTTAGGATACATCTTGATTTGTACACTGTGACTATTAGTCTGGTAAGTTCTGTCACTCCTTGAAGATCATGTCTTGCCATAGGGGACACTTTTGTGGAAGCAGTGAATAATATCTGACTTCATTGGCACTAACCGTATGTCAGGAGTAGAGGGCACATAGTTAACAATGATAATGGGAGTTACACAGCTAGAAAAATGTGGAGCTAGGTCAGAACTCAATCTGGCTTCTGGGTCCACATTTTCCATCACTGGGCTACAGAGTCAGGTGCTGCTGCTCAGCAGGGGCACTGGTAGCCTGTAGGGACTGGCAATTTTAAGGAACCCTCCTCTCCCGTGTTCTACAGGACGTTTAACATCCCTATCTGCCACCCGCTAAGTGCAAGGATACTTACAGTATCCTGATAACCTGAGAAAACACCCACACATTTCTAGATACCCATGGGGGTGGCCCTGGCTTACATAGAACCAATGTCTTGCGGCTTCATGTAATGATTTTTGAGAAACTCATTTTCTGGGATTTGTTTCTTTCTTCCAATGTTTAAGCTATTTATAAAATTCTTTGACATTTTACATTTTATTTTTCATTTCAACAGAAGGCTATAACTATTGAGTATCTACTCTATGCAGTCTAAAAGATAAGGTCCTTGCCTGCCAGCAGCTGACCATCTGGTTAGAGAAATTAGGCCTTAGCAATTCAAGGCACGCTATGATTAAGTCTAGAAATGACAACAACAGTAACAAAAAGACCTAGATTCATATTCTGACTTTATATCACTTATTACTTGTGAGTCCACTGGTATTCTCTAAGCCTCGGTTCTTCCATCTGTAAAATGGGAGTATTATTGGGGCACCTGGGTGGCTCAGTCGGTTGGGCGTCTGACTTCGGCTCAGGTCATGATCTCATGGTTCGTGGGTTCGAGCCCCGTGTCAGGCTCTGTGCTGACAGCTCAGGGCCTGGAGCCTGCTTCAGATTCTGTGTCTCCCTCTCTCTCTGCCTCTCTCCTGCTCACACTCTGTCTCTCTCTCAAAAATAAATAAAGATTTAAAAAAAATTTTTTTAATGGGAGTATTATTAAACACTGCATATAAATTGCCAACAGTGCCTAAAGCATTACATACGCTTAGTAACTGTGAGCCAGTTACTCACCACCTATCACTCACCACCTCCTCCCAATCAGGTAAGATATAAGATATAAGATATAAGGAAAGGATGTACATAAGAGAAGAGAGAGCATTCTAGACTCTTTGCTGGACAGCCTAAGCAAATACTTGGTGTTGGAAGTGAGCATGCTCAAGGAAGAAACTGTACAGGACTCACAAACTGGATGAAGTGAAGGGTCCGTGCCAAGGAGTTATGAGAGGTGAACATGTGGAAGAAAAAATGAGTTTGCATTTGCAGAGACTCTCCTGGGGACTTTTGAATTTCTTTAGTATCATGACTTTCTAAGAAATGAAAAAAATATATAAGCCTACAGAAAAGTTAAACTTCTACACCAATGAGCTTAGATGTATCTATTACTAGTCACTGTCTTTAAGTAGAAATAAATACATGGCACTGCTATGGGATACATTTTAAATTTTTATTTAAATTCAAAATCTGTCATCTACTTTATTTCCAACTTCACTAAATGCCTTTTAAGTCCAGACCTGGGCTGAATCACATAGCTGATAAATAAGTATCCATATAGGAATATATTTAGTTCTTCAAGTTTATAAAGTCCACTATTTCAGCATAAAAGAGGATAAAAAGGAGTCCCCAAATATCTTAAAACATCCAAGAAGCTATTGCACTGTTAGTGAGTTCAAATAGCTTGCTGCAGCATTCTTATTACTGCTGCTCATTAGTAAAAGTACTGTAACACCCAGCAGAAGAGAATAATTAGCAAATCAATTAATTAAGGTCCTATCGACACTCCTCTTGCCACCCCCAATCACGTCTTTGTTGTAAATAAACTTTGTTGCCTACATTAAAGTCATTAGCTCTCCATATGTAAATAATAATGTCCTTTAATTTAAACTGATTAAATATCAGAGAACAAATTTCAATCTACTCTTTCTGATCTAGCCAGGATATTAAAAACAAAGAGCATTATTGTTTTACATAACTTAGCAAATTCAACACAACTGTATACACTTTTGAATTCACTCATTTCCAGATTCACCTTCCCTCCTGAGGATATTAGCCAGAGTGCTATCTTTAGTTATAACACACACACACACACACACACACACACACACACAAATACTATAGTAATTAAAGAAACCACCCATTTCCTTCCCCCCTGAGTTCCAGGAAGCTATGTTATTTCTGTGGACCAATTTCTATTTGCCAACTGTTCTCTAGAGCTTTTAACAGAAAATAAAATGTACTAGAAGCCATTCTCCAAATGACAGCCAAGAACACATCTCCTAGTGTCTCCTCCCTTCAGAGGAAAAAGCAAAAAATATTTGTGTGTATTTGAGACCTTTACACTTAGGATCTTGTTAAATTCTGAACTATTTAAAGCCTCACAATCTCTTGAAATGTTTGAAGGAATCTCTAGTCTCTAAAGTTAGCTAGATTCTTTGCAACATTCACCTCTTATTTTGGCTCCTCTAATTATCCCTTTTAACTTAATGCTGGTTGTTTTTATTTCTTCCCATCTTCCCTCACACCACAATGTTTACAACTGGATAGAATATACATATATGTGTATATATATATATATATATATATACACCACGATGCTGGTGTGTGTGTATATATATATATATACATTCTCAGTGGTGACTTTTCAGTATGTTCCCCTCCCCCCCCATTTACCCTGGTGGGGGGCGGGGTTGGCAGAAGTTTTGGCTTTTTTTTTTTTTTATCATTTTCCTTCTTCAGTCTGAACAGAATAAATTATCCATATAACCTCCAACAAACAACTTCTTAACTATTTCCCACTCTTCAAACTTTGATCTTATAACACACATTATATGTAACTCAACCAGTGTGGATGATTTCATCCTGAGAGGGGAGATGGGGGCACTTATTCAGATCCAAGGCGGATATCTTGTGTTACCCAGAAGGGAGCCGAGGCAAGACAAATCCACACAGCAATTCCCCACTCTCCAGTCTTTCTTCTCTCTGTTCTTGTCCTTCACAAATACCTCCCAGAAGGCCAGATTATTTTGTTAGAGAAGCCCCAAACTTCCTAAAATCCCAAACAGGACAAAAGCTTTAGCAAAGTTTATGTAACTGATACTTATTTTCCTCATTACAACCAACACAAAAAATAATCTCCCCTTCCTGCTTCTCAGATGATGCCCTTCACTTCCTGTCCAGGTCAGATTCCTCTGCTGGAGGTTCACCCAGGGCTCCGCTTCCTGCTGCCTTAGAGCATGCTTCATTTCCTGTGAACTTGATGCCAGTTTTCCTCACGGGCTCCTTACCCTGTCACACCATTTGTTTATCTCATGCTTGCTCCTGACGCCTTGTGCACTTACCTCGGAGGCCTGACATTGTCTCCTGGTTCTTTGCTCTCCAGCCTCACCCTTCCTTAAAACCATCTTTTTCACAGAAGTCATTCAGTAGCTAAGGCCAGTAAGAACTTTTTAAGATCCTGTTGATCCTGGTTTGCTTTATTAGCTTAAGAGTGAAAATTACCACCACCTGCAGTATTGATGTCTTTTAAAGGCCTAGAACCTCACAGTTAAGTATATATATATTCGGGGGGTGACTGGGTGGCTCAGTCGGTTGAGAGTCCGACTTCAGCTTAGGTCACAATCTTGCAGTCCATGAGTTCAAGCCCCATGTCAGGCTCTGTGCTAACATCTCAGAGCCTGGAGCCTGCTTTGGAGTCTGTCTCCCTCTCTCTTTCTGTCCTTCCCTCACTGGTGCTCTGTCTCTCTCTCAAAAATAAAGAAACATTAAAAAAATGTTTTTAAAGAATATTTATTTATTTATTTATTTATTTATTTATTTATTTTGAGAGAGAGGGGAGGAGGAGGAGGAGCAGAGAGAGAGAGGGAGAGAGAGAGAATCCCAAGCAGGCTTCGCCCCATCAGCGCAGAGCAAGACACAGGGCTTGAATTCATGAACTGTGAGATCATGACCTGAGCAAGAAATCAAGAATCAGATGCTTAACCGACTGAGCTACACAGGCACCCCAGGAATATTTGATATCTAAATTGTGTTGCTTATCAACTATGAGCCAGGCCTTTGTTTTTTGGTTTTGTTTGTTGTTTTTTCACACTGAGCAAGACTGCACCTACCAGCTGCCTCTCCTGACACCCAAGGTTAAATTGGTTCCTCTGGTCATTTTTTCTCATAATATCTTATATTTTTGTTGTTACACTTAAGACCAGTGTAACAAATTGCCTAATTATCTATTTAATAGGTTTCCCCCAGCAGCCTGTAAACTTTATGAGACCAGGTGGTCCCTCGTCAAGCTGTCCTCTTTTTTTTTTCTATTCTACCTTTCCACTGCCAATGCAAACACAGGGCATGGCACATATTAGATGATCAATAAATACATATTGAACGCACCACAAAATAAAAAAATGAAAAAGAAATGGTAACTATGGGAAGGGATGGATATGTTAATTAGCTTAATTGCAGTGAATATTTCACAATGTGTATGTATATCAAATCATCACTTTATACACATCAATCATATATACTTTTTGTCAGTTATACTTCAGTAAAGCTGGGGGAAAAATACATATTGAGTAGATGAATGAATGAATGGTATCTTCTCCCTTTTTTCATCCCTACTCTTCTCCTTCCAATGCTGCACCCAGTTCTCACCTCCACCCATGATGGCACATTGGCCCCAAGAAGACCAGAGAAGCATATGCCCTGCCCCTCTCTGATTATGTGAATAGCACCTCACTTTTGAGGTCCTTCCTGGAGCAGGGCAGAGTCACAGTGGTAAAACTTGGTTTGACTACAACAATACATCTTTCTTTAATCATTCCCATTAAAAACGTAATCTTTCTTTATAAATATTCTCTACATCTTTGTCAATACATTGCATAACCTGACATCCCTGGGTTCTATGGTGACAGATTTTGACACACATATAGGAAATTCTTCTTTAAACATGAATAGAAGTTGGCAAAAGATTGCTTTTCTGCACTACTTTGCAAAAACCACTAATGGTGGGGTGGGTTGCATAATAATAAATTATTCAGATCATAAATCTAAAGTAATTAGTTCATCATGATCAATACAATCTAAGTGAATTGGTGTGTGGCATTCAATTTTCATAATATAATTAGTTTTGAAATATTCAAATTAAGGAGACTAAGATCATCATAAAAAGTACCGAGTCTCTTAATTTCTAAGTAGGAGAATCCTGCATTTTTTGGTCTTTATACTAATAAATCTTAATTATAGTCTTTTTCCACTTAGATAAAAAAATGTCTTTAATCAAATCATGTCTTAGGAGAGTCACTAAAGCCTTAGCCATTGACAAACATTCTAAGAATGATGGAAAGTCAGCAAAGGCCATTTGCTGATGAATTTAAGCTGTCTCTTCATAAGAAATTTTTTTTTCAGTAATTAACAGTTGGCAGTTTCCAAAACTGTTCCCTCTAAGCCACAAAGAACTTTTCTAAACCACAAAAACAGATAAATTTTATTTCTAATGAGAAACTTTGGATTATCATTCTATTCATATGTCCGATGTAAGCTATGTCATTTCCATAAACTTATTTTTGTGCTCTGGACTTGCCAAGATAATATATTGTCTCCTGTTTTCAAATTCTTCTGAGCTTGGGAAAGTGATGTCTACATGGCTCATTAAAAGTGTACTCAATGAACTCTTGTTGTTTTAACGCAGAGTTTCTCAACCTGAGCACTATTGACATTTGGAGACAGTTCTTTGCTGTGGAGGCCAACCTGTGCGTTGTGGGATGGTTAGCAGGATCCCTGGTCTCCACCTACTCAATGCCAGTAGCCTCTCCCAGCTGTGACAACCAAAAACGTCTCCAGACATTGCCAAATGTCCTGTGGGCGGCAAAATTGCCCCCGGGGTGAGAATCACAGTTTTAAAGTACTGTTTTCTTCCAAATAAGAAGGCATTATTAACTCATTATTTTTCTTTCTCTTTATTCTTTACCAATAATACTAATAACCATTCATTGAACAATATTTAAAGCCTCATAAGAAAAATCTACCACAATAAAAATAATGAAGGAATACATTTCATGCAGAAATTGATTTTTTTCCCTTTTCCTGATTATTATCCTAGTAATATTATGTCTTGCCCCAAACTCTTTGCTTTATCAGTGGAGACACAGACTTGCAGCTAGAGCAAAGGTGCTTCTATAGGGTGACTAATAAGCTAGCACAGTGTAGTCCAGGGATTAAGGGAATGTCCTACTAGCATCAGACGCCTGGGTGCCTATCCTGGCTTAAACACTTCTTTGCCTCGATTTTTCTCAACTGGAAAATGAGACGATGACAGTACTCATTAAGCAGTACTTAATCAGGTTTGTGGTAATATATAAAAAGCACTCAAAACAAGAGTAGAACTATTGTATGTACTTATGTATTCATTAGGTGGTATTAGTTACCTGTTATTAAGTCATTTGCCAGATCACCCAAAGATTTGCTATCTTGGCCCTGGCTGCTGCAGCAAAGACTTCTAATCAGTAAGCACAAAACCATCATTTCCCTTAACCCTGAATTCTGGGGGGCTTGGTGGGTTCTGCCTTCCAGCAGCACTCTGTAGGTGAATTACTCTGCAGCTCTCATAACTCTAGGGACATGTTCACCACATTTTTTTTAAAGATGATGGGAATTGATTTTTATCTTTAATTTTTGCTTACAAACAATTCATCTGTTAGGAGAAAAATAACAAGCTCCAAAGGGAAAAAGCAGACACCAGTCTGTTCCCACATTGCCTTGAGTTAAAGAATAAGAATTATCTACCACCAATAAGCTTAATGAGAAACAACCTTCAAGTTGTAATTTCAATAGGCTATAAGTTGAGGTCTAGCTCTACCCACTGTGGTGGTCTTCTAAAATTCCGAGTTAAATACTGTCTCATTACTCTGCCATATTAGTTGGGACTCTTTCTGATGAAAGTGACTAAAACCCAATTAAAACTAACTTAAGGGGGGGGGGGGGAAGGGAATTTATCATCTCTTGCAACTTGGAAGTCCAAGGGCACTCTGGCTATAGATGGAGCTGAATCAGACTCAAGTCTTGTCTTCAGTTCTGTCTCCAGGCTCTGTTTTCCTCTCTCGTGCCGGTTTCATTCTCTCCAAGTGAGGATTCATCTCTTACCAAAGTGAAGGAATAATAAGGAAAAAAGCATGTTGAGAAGTCCAAAGCAATGGCTACTACACAAGATAATATCCTGATTTACACATAATTGTTAATAAAGAAATAGGCTAAATAGAGGTCTGCTCCGTTAAGAAATCCAAATTCGACCCACTTTTCAGAGTCTAGAATAATTGCCACCTCTGCCATGAAGCCTTCTTCGATAACCTCACCCCTAGCAATTACTACTTTATGAAAACACTAAGGCACGTACTGTCTAGATGGCTTATTTTGCAAAATAGCATGAATCGCTTTGTATTATTAACTATATGTACAAAAATATGGACATATACGTTTTATATCTCCAACCCGATTCTTTTTTACAACCACAGTTATTTTTCCTTATTATAAAAGTTGCACTCACTTCAAATTGTACACGGCATATTGAGCACTCATATTTATTGTAGGCTTCTCCCAATCGTCCCTGCCCTCTGCCCACATGATGGTAAAAGGATTTTATTTAAGGCATAAGTACACGAGGACAAAGAAAAAGGAAAAGCAACAAAACATGGGAAGCTGGAAAGCCAGTGGTAACTGACTTATCAAAGCCAAGGAACTGGGATAGATTTGGGAGAAGCTCAGAAGAAAGGTGGTCTGTGCTATAGAATCCCAGAAAGACTTAGGTAGGAGAAGTTCCACATACCTCTGAAAGTGGGGTGGGGGTGCTGAAAACTGAAGTCTTGGTTGAATGCCCAAGTAAAAGCACTTTCTCGCAAGGGCGCCCCGGGTGGCTCAGTTGGTTTAAGTGTCTGACTTCAGCTCAGGTCATGATCTCACGGTTTGTGAATTCAAGCCCCACATTAGGCTCTGTGCTGACAGTTCGGAGCCTGGAACCTGTGTATCCTTCTCTCTCTGCCGCTCCCCAACTTGTGCTCTGTCTCTCTATGTCTCTCAAAAAATAAATGTAAAAAAATAAAGCCACTTTCTTGCAGCAATGAAAGGCACAGCATAGGGAATATAGTCGAGAGGACTATGGTGGCAGATGGTAGCCATGTCAGTGGTGAGCATAGCACAACACACAGAGCTGTTGAATTACTGTGTTATGCACCTGAAACTAACATAACACTGTGTGTCAACTGTACCTCAATTTTTTTTTTAAAGCCCTTTGTCCGCCAGCCAGGACTCTTCTCTACCCAATGGAGGAGTGCAGCTGCCCCTCCCCAACCTAAGCAGAAAACCAAGCCTCCTCCTTGAGGAGATAAAGCCGAGAGACTCAGGCATCAAAGTCACCAGGCCCAGTGGGGGTCAAGGATGTACAATCAAAATCAAGGACACCAGGCCCCACTGGGGTGGAGGAGTGGTCTGTGCACACTAACCCATGCAACTCCATCCCTAACTACAGCCACAGTAATGCTGCCATTGAGGCTCTCGTCGGTTGAACATTGACTACACACATGCCACTGTGCTGAACATCATACGTGCATGATATCACGTCTAACCCTCGAATAAATCCTAGGAGGCAAGTACTATTTTGGACCTTAAAATCCTTTAAAAAGGAAGTCAAGCCAAAGTTTGTATAACTGGTTAAGTTAAAACAAGATTAAGTAGCTGGCGGAAAACTCACAACTAGTAAGTGTCAAAGCCCAAATTTGGACCCCAAATCACTACCCTACATGACCCCCCCATTTATCAACTCATTTATTCATTTATTCATTCAACAAGCATTTGCTATGTGGCAGATACTGACACATGACTTGTAAAGATAAATATAACATATGGTCTGTATCCCCAACAAGCTCTCCTCATAAAGAGGGCAACAAATCAATAAAAGCGTAATGGGTACATTGAACAAGTAGGTCTCCAAACTGGGGTTAGAGTAAAGATTCTATTTCTCTCAGCCAGTGATCTGACGCTGTTCTGTGGCCCGTGTCTTCCCTACATGGAAAGTAGATGAAATCTTGGGCAGATTCCATAAACTCTCTTGAACACACTTAGTGCAAAGTCGCTCTGTCTCCGTTAGTCACAAGAGCAGTCTGATTTTAATTCACTGATCTGAACCTCATTCAGAGTTAAAGCCTCTCAGCTCCCCAGCTGGAGAACAAGCGGTGGGGAAGAAGGGGCATGGTGAGATGCTCCCCTCTCTGCCTTGTGCTGCTCCTCTTCTGTGCCCTCCCAAATACTGTCTCCGGCTCCCCCCGGGATGGAGGGAGACCCAGAGGGTAAACGAGAGGAGGTTTCTTAGCTCTCCAGTACTCTGATGATCAGGCAGCAGTGTTCTCTGGCCTTGGAGGGTTTTAGAGGTGAGTGTTCCTATGATGGGGCTCTTAGGTGGGATCTCGAGATACCCCCCCTGGAGCCTTCTGAATAGACCACTTGACACAGCCAATGCTTCTCTTCTGGCTTCTGATCCCTCTCTCTCTCTCTCTCTCTCTCTCTCTGCCCTAGACCACCCAGAGTCACACCCTCTATTAGAGTAACTGCTCTATTCCGGCTATCTTCCAGGTTCAGAAAAGGCTCCAGGCTATTTTGCATGTCCAGTTCAATGAGAAACGTTTACACCCTCTTGCCAGTCATCGTGAATGAAAGGGCAGCTTATTCCCCATGAAGACTGTTTCTCTCTGTTCTGCCAGCCGGCAGGTGACTGTAGCCCCAGTCCCTTGCCCTCAGTATGCTCTGGCTCAGAACCAATGCCTGTCCCTTTGCCCTCAAACCCCATGGCACTTCTGTGTTTTTCCAGAATGGTTCGGTTGAAGGCTACTTGCTTGACAACGGAGACTTGAGGGGTGGTAGCTCTCAGGCCTCCCTCTCGATTATTGCACGTATTTTGACTTCTAGAACATTATGCCTGCAGAGACAACTCGTGTTTTTGCTTTATTTTCCACTGAGGTCATATTCTATCTTTAGAAATGCATTCTATGCAAAATATAAAGAAAAAAAAAAAAAAGACAAGCTCAGAGCCATGGTTCCAAACACAGGACTATGTAGCCCCTGAGAAAAAGAAAACCTCTGGGGTCTTGTTTCTGATGGCATTTGTCCTTATCAGAAGTCACTTGAGAATTATTTGTAACTCAAAAGGTGGGTAAGTGTGCCACACAGCAACAACTTTCCAGACAAACAAAATTAGATCTAATTGTCAACATCTGAATTGCACTCACTAATTCTTTACTTGCATGTCTTGCTTTTGATAGATCATTTGGAAATAATCTTATCCCTGATGCTAGCTGTTTCTCCCAGACACTAACATGCACATGGATGTGTATTATTTTCAGAGAAGTGTGGAACTTGGTGTCTCCTGAAAAGACTCATAAAAATTCTGAGAGAAATAATAGCTCAGCCATGTAAATCCAGGCCATCCAGTTTGGTTCCTCTTTGAATAATTACTCAATATGTCCCACAACTTCAAGGCTAAGGGGATTATTCCTTCGACATCACTGTCTCACCCTTATATTTCCTTAATTGGATTCCCTATTTCCTATAATATCAGCCTTTACCAAACATTATGATAATCCTATTTGTTTTCAATGGGATTATGAGATTTTTCTTAATTAAACACCAAACAAACTTCAATACTCGAATCTCACTAGAAAACACAGAAGCTTCTTATGAAACAGTTTCTAAATGCCCTTCCTCTTACCAGACATGTTTGTAGAATGGTGTCAATCACAAAACCCACAAATCACATGGCCAAAATAGTCCCAGAGTGGGTCATCCAAGTCTGCTCTTGCCCTATAGGAAGTTCCCAGAATGAGGCTTAAATGCTGGTTTCTTAACATCCACACCGCCCCCCACACCCTCCCCACACCCTCACATCCCCCCCCCCTCAGAAAGCCAACCTGTCACCTTTGTCTCGGCATCTCCTGAGCCCCCCCCCCACCAGGCCTGGCGCGTAGTAGGCCTTCAATAAACGTTGACTGAATTGTTTTATTGAATTTTAAGTGAGGACAGCCAGACCTCTTAGCAATCATGACACAGATGTTTTGCACCTTTTTTTTTTTTTTTTTTAGTTGGCTCACAATCAGCAGTTGTTTTATTGCTCTTACAATAAAAATTAAATCAGAGGAATCACTCACAGAAGGAAGTGGAGCTTGAGTGATTTAAGGCCACTTCTTGTCTCTCCCTAGCTCTGCTTTGGTCTTCTACCGAGAAACTCTGCCTTTAGCTTTAAGAAAGAAAAAGAAAAGGAGAGGAGGAAGGTTAGAAAGATTGGGTCACCTTTTCAGAGGAGGAAAGAAACAGCACTATTGTCATAAACTGCAGGAAACGTTTCTTGAACCTAATTTGGGTACAAATACAGGATCAAGGGGTGCCTGGGTGGCTCAGTCGGTTGGGCGGCCGACTTCGGCTCAGGTCATGATCTCGCGGTCCGTGAGTTCGAGCCCCGCGTCGGGCTCTGTGCTGACAGCTCAGAGCCTGGAGCCTGTTTCCGATTCTGTGTCTCCCTCTCGCTGACCCTCCCCTGTTCATGCTCTGTCTCTGTCTCAAAAATAAATAAAACATTAAGAAAAATTGAAAAAAAACAAATACAGGATCAATGGAATGGAAACCCTGCTTTGGAGAGGACAACCTATGAAGGGCAAAAGGGGTGTAGCGTCTAACTTGCTGGGACTGACTTTTTTAAAAAGAGGTCTACACTATCTAAATAATCCTGCAATATGACGTTTATAATGTAAAAGCGGAATAAATTATTGTTTACTTTAATGTGTTGAAAATGTTCATTTTAAAGCGTATATTAATTTGAGAGGAAAATGTATGATAGAGTAGGGTTGAATTTTATGATTTTACATAATTCCAGGTATCCTTGTATAATCAATGTGTGTTTATGACTGTTTTATGGGACTCAGATGTGTTTACTATGTTAAATTATTTTCAAGGATTGCAGTTGTAGCTTTGTCTTTTTGACACGTTATTGATCATGACTATATTTTATAGGATACTGAGTCCTTGGTCAGTCCTCAATTACAACATTGTCGTTAGAGGAGAAGATGTTCCATTGTAGGGAAGATGTGATTTCTAACAACATAATGTGGCAAAAAACGAGACTGACTATAAAATCTAGGAACATGTATTTATGGCTACAAACTGATAACAGGAACCGTCTTAAGAAGAAGGAGACTGACAGGTTGTAGGATGGATAATCAGCAGAGGCTCTCAAGAGAAAATAGGCCTCAATCTGTTATTTAAAGGAAAGGAAATAGAGTGAAGGCGATAAGCTGTCAGTAGTTACAGTCATCGTTATTTAACATCTGTATCGGGGGCGCCTGGGTGGCTCAGTGTTAAGCCTCCGACTTCGGCTCAGGTCATGATCTCACAGTTCATGGGTTCGAGCCCCATGTCAGGCTCTGCACTGACAGCTCAGAGCCTGGAGCCTGCTTCAAATCCTGGGTCTCCCTCTCTCTCTGCCCCTCCCCGCTCGCACTCTGTCTCTCTGTCTCTCAAAAATAAATAAACGTTAAAAAAAATGTTTTTAACATCTGTTGAACAGAAAGGGTCTTATTGTTTAGGCCAAGTAGCTCTCCTCTGTCTACTCCAGTTAAGCACACCAGGTAACAGAACACTCCGAGCATAGAAATGTGTATGTAAATGTGTTTGTTTTCCTTTGTAATGTAATAAATCTGATTGCTTGCCTACCATGACCCAGGCACATCCTGTGTGTTGGGGAATATAAAGACAGTTGTAACTTGGTCTTTGTTTTCAAAAGCCTCCCAATCTGGTAGGGAAGACAGACTAGGAGATAGTGCAGTAAGGTCAATGCTATAATAGAGGTAGTGTTGGAGCACAAAGAAGTGGATATTAAATTTATATTTGTGGGCACAAGGAAGGCTCCTCAAGAAAAAGTATGTGGCCTCTCCAAAAAGAGGCCACACTGATCCTGCTAGGCCAGCCAAGGGCAAGTGGCCCCCCAAAATGGGGGCAGCCTCAGCCCATCCTGCTACTCTGCCACATGGAAGGGAAGAGAACATTTGTCCCAAAGACACTGCCCCACAGAGAAAAAGGTTCAAAGCCACTGTGTTTCCTCCACCAAGGCCCCCACTCCCTACCATCATGGCCCAACTGGACGTTCCTGTTGTCTCGTTAGTGACAGACTTGTCCCAGAGCCCGTCCCCTGAAACAGCCAGACAAAACAATGAGCTCCTTCCAAGACTTAGAGGGTGGGGTTTGAGTATATGATGTTTGGAGAAGTGGCTACATTGTACCCCACTCATGTCTTCGGAAATAAAGGGGTTGGGGTAAAAGGTCGGGCCCCTTTGCAGTACCCCATCACTGTCTCAGCCTCCTATTTCCTGTCCAATTCCCATTCTGAGTCCATGACCCAGCTAGAGAAGCCTTATCTCTACTATTTTTTTTTTTAATTTTTTTTCAACGTTTATTTATTTTGGGGACAGAGAGAGACAGAGCATGAACGGGGGAAGGGCAGAGAGAGAGGGAGACACAGAATCGGAAACAGGCTCCCGTCTCTGAGCCATCAGCCCAGAGCCCGACGCGGGGCTCGAACTCACGGACCGCAAGATCGTGACCTGGCTGAAGTCGGACGCTTAACTGACTGCGCCACCCAGGCGCCCCTCTACTATTATTTTTTTTAATCTCTCTATCTTATACAAAGATCAAGACTCTTCAGACCTAGCCAAAAATGTGATATCTTTGTTCTCTGCCTCCACTTCCCTTTCCCCTGCCTCTAGCTGGCCAAATTAGAGATTGGGCAGTAGCAGGTTTGCGGGCAGGGGAGGTGCAGGGACACATAAAAGGAGAATATGTTTTTTGAAAATCTACTAATATTTAAACCCCCCCCCCCCCACCTTGAGCTCATGGCTTTGGTTGTCTATCTGATGAGGTAGTTGCTGCTATCCAGAATTGCAACTTTAAACTCTTCACAGCACGGTTGAAAATTGAAGTTATTTCTACCACTGAGCTACATCATGGGTTAAACAAGTTTTCTAGGGGGTGACCTAAAAATTAAACACCAGTTACCATCAGAGAGGGAAAAAAAGAGCTCCAAAACCCAAACTTTATTTATATGTATTGTATAGACGATTTTGTTAATATGCAGTCTAATATGTTTAATCTTATGAATTTCCAAATGCACATGCTAATGATTGGTATATCCATCGTTTCAAGAGTTTCTTGTTTCGGGGCGCCTGGGTGGCGCAGTCGGTTAAGCGTCCGACTTCAGCCAGGTCACGATCTTGCGGTCCCGGAGTTTGGGCTCTGGGCTGATGGCTCAGAGCCTGGAGCCTGTTTCCGATTCTGTGTCTCCCTCTCTCTCTGCCCCTCCCCCATTCATGCTCTGTCTCTCTCTGTCCCAAAAATAAATAAACGTTGAAAAAAAAAATTAAAAAAAAAAAAAAAGAGTTTCTTGTTTCTATCATATTATAGATATGCTTAGATTATCAGGAATATATGATTTCTTTGCTTTCTCAACCTAATTTTCCATTCTGGCCCGTCTCCTGTGGGTTTTTTAATGATAAGCCAGGAATCTTTTTTGGGTGCTTTTTCTCAGTGACACCGTGTAGCGGCCACATGTACAAGCATAGGTATCTCCAGTGGTCACCCACTTTGGGAGTAGATCTCTAGTGGACAAACCCAGTATTTACAGTAGCTGCTGCCACATGGCCACCAAAACAGCTTTTAAGTGACTGCTCTTCTTTACAGGACCCATCTGTCTTCCAAGCTCTACATGGTATGTTGGAGTGCCCCAGGGTTCAGTGCTCTGACCTCTTTCTTATCGATTTATCTGTCTGCCTAAGTGAGTTCATTTAGCCCCAGGGCTTTTAAGATCCCAAACTTCTAACTCCAACCCCAGCCTCTCCTGTGAACACATCATGCTCATATCTACTGTCTACTTGAAGTCCTCACTTGGAAGTGTCTTAAACTTCAAATATACAAAATAGAACTCCTAATTCTCTACCACCGCATGAAACACGCACGCACACACAAAACATGCCTCCCACAGTATTCCTCTCACTAAAAGGCAACTCCATTCATCCAATTCTTGCCATTTCTCAAGCCAAAAACCTTGAAGTCATCATTGACTCTTTCTCTCACATCCAGTTTATATCCAGGATCAAATGATGTTTGTCCTTAACTCCACCATTGCCCTGAGCTACCATCCAAGCCACCGTCACCTCTCACCTGGGTTATTACAAGAGCTAACTAACTGGCCTCCTAGCCTCCACCATTCCTTTCCCACAGTGTATTCTCTACAGACCAGTCAGAGTGAGTTCCCCAAAATGTTAAGTCTGATCAGGCCAGTTCTTTGTTCGTAATACTCCATGCCTTCTTACCTCACAGAGTAAAACCCTTCACCATAACTTACAAGACCATGCATGATCTGCCCTTCCTTAACCTTGAAGTTCTGACCTTATCTCTTACCTCATATCCCAGTCCCCTCCACTCTCACGTAGTTCCAGTAGTTCTAACTATACTGACACACCTGACATATGGGAAGTAGCTTCCCCGTGATGGTTGTGCTTGCTGTTCTCTCTGCCTGGAATGTTCTTCTCCGAGATAACCTTTACTTCAAGTTTCTGCTCAGATCGCACCTTATCACAGATGTCCCTGACCATCCAACATAGAGAGGCAGGCCCTCTGCCCAGTTTTTCTCTCTTCCTCTCACCCAGCTTTATTTTTCTACATAGCACTTATTGCCTCCTTAGAGACAGGGAGGCCAGTTAGACAGCTATTGTAATAATCTCTGACATATTATACATTTTTGTATTTGTCAACTGTCTCTGCACACTACTCAGTATACTCCATGGAAACAGGAACTTGGTGTGTTTTATACTCTACCCTACCCACAGCAACTAGAACAGAGATTGGCACAGAGGTGGTACATTTTAAATACTCATTGGATAAATACAAGAAAAAATGTTTTAGAGACCTCGGGATACCATGTTCCCTAATGGTTGGCCACATGGTCTCTGGCTATAGCTGCAAGATATTCCACTGGAATTGCCTACTTCAGCCCAAACAGCTAATGATAACCTGGGTATCATGGTCAATATTGGTAACACATCTGGAAACATTATGCCGCCCTGACTCCCACCCCTGGAGGGCCTGAACCTGTAATATTACATGCAGCTTTAGCTGTTATAAGCTCAAGAAATATCCAAATAAAAGCAAGTACAAAGATCCAGGAAATGGAGAGGACTGCCAGAGTAAGTAGGACATTTCAGTCCAGGAGTGACAAAAGATGAGAGAATGTGATTATAATTTAGAAAATCATAATACTGTGATCAAGCCCAAGGTGAACTTGTATACCAAGTCAAAGATACAACAGAAACAAAGGAGGGAAACTCGTTAAAACTTGGAAGGTAGAATGATATGATAGAAATTTCACTTGGGCAATGAGATAGGGACACCTGAGTTTAAACCTTAGGTCTAGCTGCATGATCTTGGACATGAACTACTATGAACTAGAACTTGTACATACAAATAAGATAACGGTACCTGTGCCATAAGTACCATTATGAAAAGAATGTACATACAAAACACATGGCAAATGCTTATTCCCTTCCTGTGATGAGGAAAATATTAGGATAAGTGAAAGGAAGTTCTAAAGCAGAAGACAAGCTTAGTAAGTTTTGTTATAGGATGAAAAGAAATAGGTAAATAAATACAAGTAGGAAATGTATGTATTATATTCATTCTGCATTTTACAATCATCAGACTATTTTCACTGACTTCATCTCCTTTGACCTCATAAGCTATCTTATCCAGTAAGAAAGGTAGATGTTATTAAACCCATTTTACAGATGAGGAAACTGAGGATGGGAGTTGTTGTTTTTTTTTTTTAAGTCTTTTTAATACAAGCTTGGTGATCCTCCCACAATTCAGGGCCTCTTTATAGGATTTAAATCACTTCTCAGAAAAGCTTAGTCACATAGGGAGACTCACTACGGGTGATTAATGAAAACAAAGAATTCTGAGGTTTTAGTTTGTAAGAGGAGTCAAGAACTACCACACACTTTCTCAGCACACCTCACAGGCCTGTTATGAAAAAATCCAGCTGGATGGGGCCTGGATGTAATTCTCCTGAGCAAGTTTCTCAATCCACTGTTTGCTGTCCTTAACTGGGCATGAGTGCAGTCCACCCATGAGATATGCCCATGGACATCTTCTTCCTGCCTCTGGTTTGGGAGGGCATGTTGTTGTGCATTCCCAAGGGTGGAGGGCAGACTTGGGAGGCCTGGGTCTTCAGTCACAATAATCCCAGTTACCAGAAACAGCTAAACCAAATTTATAACATATGTTTCCACAGCCTCAAATACCCACCATTTGTCCCATGACCTTCTGTCTTTAAACAAATGCCAAACAAGGAGATTCAATTATTCAGTCAGTCTAATAAGGAATTGGTTTATGCTGAAACTCAATGCTAAGTTTATGTAATTTTACACTGTGGGTCACACTGAAAACTTTATGCAAGCTTGTAGCTGCCATCAAGGAAGATTCCTACCTTTCTTTAGAGTTAAACGAGTTTCTAGGCAGAACTGATCCTCAAAAAGAGAAAAAGCCAATCATACCACACCAGTTTTGGGAATGAAAAACAACAGAGAGATGGCATCCATTCATCTGTGCAACAAATGTTTACTGTGCTCTTTTGAAGTGGCAAACACTGTACAAGGTATTGGCACTATAAAATGGACAAGAAACAGTCCTCAGGGTCTTGTGGGCAGTTAGACACAGAACAGTCTGATTCATTTACAACATGATGTAATAAATATTATGATGAAAAGAATTATCAGCTGCAGTGGGAGTTTATGCTATGTGATTATGGAGTGTTGCTAGGAGATATCACCTCCATAGTTAGGATGATCCACTCATCCCAGTTAGCCTGGGTCTTTCCTGGCTTCCCTGACAGTCCTGTATCCTGGGGAATTGCCCAGTCCCGGGCAAAGTGGGATGGTTGGTCACCCTACCTATGATCCTAAACCAAATAAATAAATAAATAAATAAATAAATAAATAGTTAATTTTGCTCTCCTTGAAAACAACCAAGCTTATTCGGGGCATATGGGATCAGAATAACTTCATCAGCCTGAAGACTCAGCAGTCGATGGAAAAATTGAGGTCTTTCATGGCTCTGCCAGAGACAAATGAGAGTCAGTCTGACATGTTAATAGAGCTCATACATGGTTTCCCTGGCCCTTGACTAGAGTCATCTAGTTAACCTGCCTGAGCATTTGTTTGTTCATCTGTAAAACTGCGGTAGATACGGCATTAGTCAGGATAAGCCAGATTCTACTGCTAAATCTTAGTGGTTTATAATCCCAAAAGTTTATTTGCTTTGCAAGTCAGCTGGGGCTAGCTATGCCGCTCGTCTTCTGCCTCCGGAAGCCAGGTGAATAGGGCAGCCATCATCTCAACCGTTGTCTGTCTCCGGTTCAAAGGCAAAGAGAAACGTTCTCCTTACCTCAGAAACATTTTCTCACCGTCCACTAGTCTTCCCTAAACCGATGCTTTTGGTTGATTTTAAGCTTTTTTGTTGTTGTTGCCACAGCAGAACCCGGCCTATTCTGACTGATGGGGATACACACTGGTGCAGACGTGACTCACAACAGAAGTGAGATTAGTGAAGTTTGGTACCCTCCTAAGGGGTGGTGTGAACACCCTCGAATGCTGTCTCCTCAGGTTACTCATATGAACTATCCTGTTTTCAAAAACCAAAGCTAGTGCTGAGGTTAAGGGTAGGGTTAGGGTGTTGCTAAAGATCAACATTCCTGGTTTGCCCTTCATACAAACTTGTAAGTTTCTCACAGAGAAACACTTTTTCCACAGCCCAGCCGTGGTCCCACCCAGCTATTCTTCTGGCAAATAATGAGCAGCTGGTCACAGGGCCAGAACATACGGTTGGCACAGCAATGCCTCTCCCTGCTACTGGAAACACAACTATGCTGCATCATTCTTGTGTGTTTAAAATGGGCTTTTGAAAGCCACTGGATCATTTGGAACATATTTCTCATGAGTTTTATGACATTTTAACTCTACTCCCCTCCGTTTGAGTTTCACTGCAAGTTTCCTGTTCGTGCTAAAGATAGTCATAAACAAACTCTGTGGTCTGTATCTCAAAAAGGGAAACATATGTAAAGTCCAATTATCATCGCCTTTCTCGGAGAAGGGAAGGGCTCTGCTTCCTAGAGGGTCACATGCATTTGCAAATTCCCCTCTGACAGACAATAAATGGCACATCTGAACTGATGGCCTCTCCTTTTCAGAAATCATTCAAAAGATTCCGGTGGAGAGCTACAACATCTGATTACAAAGTCAGTGGCAAAAAGGGTTTTCCTCTAGGGATCGTTCAGCAGGAGTTTCAACGTGGCTGAACTTTTATATAACTGAAGTCATCCATTATGTTCTGATGAGCTTGTGCATAACATACTGCCTATGTAACTGGGACATCAAAAAGTTCTGACCTTTTAGTTAAGTGAAATGAAATGTTTCTCTTAGTCTGATGATTGAATGGGTCCCTTTAAAAAAAAAATCATAAAAGTTTAATCCTATTTAGGTGAATCCCATTGTGATCTTGCTTGGAAATGAGTTATCCTACAGCATGAGTTTTATAGTGACTGATTTCCTCTTCTGTTCAACATAGCAATTACTTAGCTGTGTTCTTATGTATTAAACCGCGTTCTCTAGGGTTCAGTTTAGTTAGTTTCACTCCTGGTGACACCGGGAATGGAATTTCAGCATAATCTCCTGAGGATCCATGGACAGGAAATTGTCCAATGGCGAAACTCCAGGGAGACAGCAACAGACCGGCTTGCATCTGAAGTTGAAGATGTTGGATGGTGGGAGCCTGGAAACAAGCATAGAGGAAATGGTTCCTGGAGATAGAGAGAGAGTCTCCCAGGCAACAGTCAGTTCAGGAACTAATTACCTTTCTTACTGAAATCCCTAGAGGTCTATTAGGTCCCTCCTTTGTTCATGGGCAGACTCACAGGCAGTGGGAATTCGAGAGGAGACATTTTATGGATGGTATTCTCAACACCACTCTGAGTACAGTGTAAGGGACTGCACAGCCCCATGGCCTGCACTGCACAAATCTGTGCAGTCCTAAACAGGAACAGAAAAGGCACTAATATTTCCCCACACGGGAGCCTCAGATCCCTAAGTTTCCATTAAAGGACTTCAGGTAATCAGAAACTACACACAAGATTCAAACAAAGTCTCGTGTACTTACTTGTTGGTTCCTTCACCGAGTGTTCATCACGTTCAAGTTGCTCTGCTAGGCTCTGGGAATTCATCAGCAAATGAGACAGCCCGAATCCTGACAGAAAAAAAGCTCAAGCTCTACTCCAATTGTCCAGCATTATACAACTATCTTCAACATCATTTAACTAAAATTCTGGTAAATGTTGCAAAAGAGAAATACAAGGCATTAGGAGAGCATATAACAGAGAACTTTACCTGGTCTGAAGTTCAGGGAAGGCTGCTCTGAGGACATGTTGCAAAAATTGAAAGCCACTATAAAGGATGAGTTTTAGTTAACTAGTTAAAGAGGCGGGGCTGGGGCGCCTGGGTGGCGCAGTCGGTTAAGCGTCCGACTTCAGCCAGGTCACGATCTCGCGGTCCGTGAGTTCGAGCCCCGCGTCAGGCTCTGGGCTGATGGCTCAGAGCCTGGACACTGTTTCCGATTCTGTGTCTCCCTCTCTCTCTGCCCCTCCCCCGTTCATGCTCTGTCTCTCTCTGTAAACGTTGAAAAAACAAAATTAAAAAAAAAAAAAAGAGGCGGGGCGAGAACATTACAGACAGAACAGGAAATGCAAAGGTGAAAAGGAGAATGGCATTCTAGAGACAGAGAGACAGCCAGGTGGCTGGAGTAGATGCTGAGCAGGAGAGGAAAGAACAGGCTCTGAAGACTGTCAAGGGTTTGGGGCCTGAGCTGGGAAAGAGGACATGATTGACTGTTATTGTACAAGTAATGTAAGTTGTATTGCTTGTAAACAAATGATAACTCAAATAAATCACATAACACAGGATGATAGGAAAAACTCCTTGAACGTTTCCTTTAACCATCTACCCTCCACCCCAACTCGTAGTGGTTAAAAGTAACCACTGTGAACGGTTTTGTGTGTGAATTTCCAGACCTATTGCTATAAGTATTTTAAAGGGAGAGTTGCTTTGCATTTTACTTACATAAATTATACCATGCATATTATTGTGAAATTTTTCTTTTCATTTAGTAATATGACTCAGAAATCTTTCCATGCTTTCTGTATTTGCATCTACCTCATTCTCATATTTAACTATTCTTCTATTAGTGGACCTTTTTTCAAGATTCCAAGTAGTATGGCAGAAGACTCCCAGGAGTATCGAATTCTAAGCCAGCACTAAAGTCTCCCTCTCCCACTCTAAACAATAGAAATTCTCTGCCAACTATGATCAAAATATTTTAAACTATATTATATAGCTCAGCTCAAAAGAGGGACAGGACAACCCACAGGTGCCACAAACATGGAGGGCAAGCAAAGCCAGAATGGGGCTATCGGTCTTGGTCAGAGGCCCAAGTGTCTAAGGCCTGAGGTTTCCATTCACACAGCAATAGGAGATTCCTCCTGTATCCTGCAGGAGGGCATAAGCAAGAACTAAGCTCTGCAAGAAGCTGGGATTGTCAAATGACCATTAAAGAAAGGACCAGAAACACATAGTCTACCAACCCAGAGTAGTCGTGATAAAGCTTGCCATAATCCACAACCACTCTTGGAAGAAAAAATACCACCTTGTGGAGTTGAAACTTCAAGCTAGTACCATATGTAGGTTTGTAGGAATCCCAAGGTAAGAAATCAGCATAGAAACCTCCACACAGAAAATTATAAAACATTACTGCAAGAATATAAAGATCTCAATAAATGGAGGAGTGTACCATGTGCAAGGACTGGAAAACTCAATATTGAAAAGAGGTCAGTTTTCCTCAAATGTATAGACTCTGTACAATTCCAATTCGAAATCCCAGCAGCTTTTTTTCATGTGGAAATTAAAACGCCGATTTTTTCCATAAATTTATATGGAAAAGAAACAGGCCAGAAAGTAGTCAAAACACTCTTAAAGAAGAACAAGATGGGAAGACTTATTCTACCAGATATCAAATTTTTTTTATGTTTATTTATTATTTTGAGAGAGGGAGAGACAGAGCACAAGCAGAAGAGGGCAGAAAAAGAGGGAGACACAGAATCTGAAGCAGTCTCCAGGCTCTGACCCATCAGTACAGAGCCTGATGCGGGGCTCGAACTCACAGACCACAAGATCATGACCTGAGCCGAAGTCGGACGCTTAACCAACTGAGCCACCCAGGTGCCTCATAGTCTACATTCAGACAGTACTATATTGGTATTATTTCCAGGTGAATTATAGATCTAAGTGTGAAAGTTAAAACAATAAAGCCTCTAGGATTTAACACAAAAAGCATATCTTTGTGAGTTTGAGGCAGGAAAGAAGGAAGAAAAGAGCAAAGGAAAGAAGGAAGGAAAAAATCAAGTGAAGTGACTTTTCGGAGATGACCCATGGGAGAATTGAACGAAAGGCGATTCAAACTCGAGCAGTCAGACCTGAGACTCCTCACCACCACGTTAGACCTTCTGTGCAGAAACATGGAGTGTACTTTTGTAGGGTCGGGTGTTATTTTTCTATCCTTCAATCAGTCCAAAGTTTTTTCTTTAATATGAAGTTACATATGTTATTAAGTTTTATGGTTTTTGATGCTACCGTGAATAAGAGCCTTCTTTCCATTACATTTTCTAAATGTTGGCGATTGGGAGATCTGTTGATTTTCTTAAATCTTCTATCTGACTACTGAGTGGTCTTACTCGTTTTTCAGTTGATTCTCTTGGATATTCCAGCCAGTCAAGATGTATGTAAATAAGGAGGTATGTAAATAATGACAGCGTTCTCTCTCTCTTTCCCCTGACTACCTCTTTTGCCGATATTTGTGCATTTTATGGCAAAGGGAAAAGTTCATAATGTGGTACTGTTGGGGAGGGGAGTCAGTGCATTCCAGGCAGCAGGAACTCTGTTGTGAGCACAAGGTTATGAACAACTTAACCAATTCCAGAAACTAAGAGTAGTTTAACATGACTGTAGGGTGGGTGCAGATGAGGACAGCAAAAGATGATAACTTGAAAGGGAAGACAGAGGATCTTGTAGGATGACAAGCCATTAAAAGACCTTCAGCAAGGATGTGGCATAAGACTTACATTTTCAAAATACCACCAAGTCAGCAGTGTGGAGAACTGAATCAGGAAGGGAATACTGAAGAAAAGGAGACAGGCAAGGAGATTATGACAATAATGCATACAAGGGAGGAGCCACCCATGGAGTAATAGGAAAAGGGTGTGAATTTATGGGAATGGAGTCCCTACTCATTCAGCCTCCTTCTAGTCATGATCTTGAACCAATTACTCAATCTCCCCAGGCTTCAGTTCTTCTAATCTGTAAAATTAGGATAATACTACCAACCTGGCATGGCTGTGAAGTTTAAGCAAGATAACATGTGTGATGTGCACTAAAAACTGGTAACTCTTTATTGTGGAGCTAGACAATGGCAGTGAGAATGAAGTTGAGGTCACTGATTCAGGAAATACGTATCCATCACAGTGCCATGCCAAAGCTATCACTTCCTTTTGTGAGTTATCAGGAAAGATAAATTTTGATGTCTAAGTTATTGGGGAAGATAAAGCTGTGTGTTAGCACCCTTTCAGCCACACCCCAAGTTCTCTCTTTCTCGTGCTCTTTGTTTTCTCTTCTCCCTGGCCACACCCCACCCTTAAGACTGCTGTGGGGATTGGATTTATATCAGGACACAGCTGAACTACATGGCTCAAAAATTAGTTTGCCAACTCAACAACAACAACAACAACAACAACCCAATTAAAACATGTGCAAAGGACTTGAATAGACGTTTCTCATTTCTCCAAAGGAGATATGCAGATAGCCAACAAGCACATGAAAATATGCTTATCGTTAGGGAAATGTAAAGCAAACCATAATGAGGTACTACTCTATATCCATTAGGATGGCTATAATTTTTTTAAAAATGAAAATAATAAATATTGGTAAAGATGTGGAGAAATTGGAACCCTTGTCCATTGCTGGTGGGTATGTAAAATCACTCATCCACTGTGCAAAACAGTTTGGTGGTTCCTCAAAAAGTTACACGTAGAATTACCATATGACCCAGTAATTCTACTCCTGGCTGTATACTCAAAAGGATTGAAAACAGGTATTCAAACAAGTATAGGCACATGCATGGTATGGTCTGAATGTTTGTATCTCCCCCCAAATCACATATTGGAATCTTAATATCCAAAGCTATGATGCTAGAAGGTGGGACCTTTGGGAAGTGATGAGTTATCAGGGGGGAGGGGCCTCATGAATGGGATTAGTGTTATAGAAGAGATCCACAGAGCTCCTTAGACCTTATATCTTGTGAGGATATAGGAAGCCTATGAGCCAGAAAAGGACCTTCACCCAACCATGCTGACACCCTGGTCAGAGACTTCCAGCCTCCACAACAGAAAGCAACAAATTTCTGTATTTATAAGCTACCCAGTCTGTGTTTTCTTTAGCAGTTCAAATGGACTATAACAACACAGGTTCATAGGAGCACTATTCACAAGAGCTAAAAGGTGGAAACAACCCAATGTCTACTCATATGACAAACAAAATATGGCATATACATATAATAGAATATTGCTCAACCATAAAAGGAAACGGAGTACTGATATATGCTACAACATGGAAAGCATTATGCTAAGTGAAAGAAGCCAGACACAAAAGATTTATTATATGATTCCATTTATAAAAAATAAGCAGAATAGGTAAATCCCCAGAAGAGACAGAGCAAAGATAGGTAGTTACCAGAGGCAGGAAGGAGGGAGGATGAGGGGAAATTACTTAATAGGTATGGGGTTCCCTGGGTGGCTGTTGGTTGAGTGTCTGACTCTTGGTTTGGGCTCAGGTCATGATCTCAGAGTTGGTGGGATCGAGCCCCATGTCGGGCTCTGTGCTGATGGTACATAGCCTGCTTGGGACTCTCTATCCCTCTCTCTGCCCCTCCCCCACTCATGCTCTCTTGTCTCTCTCTAAATAAATAAACTTAAAAATAATTAAATAGGTATGGGGTTCCCTTTCAGGATGATAAAAATGTTATGGAACTAAATAGAAAGGATGGTTGCACAACGCTGTGAATATAATAAATGCCCCTGAAATGTTCACTTTGAAATGGTTAATTTTAGGTTAATTTCACCTCAGTGACATAAGTAAATAAAATATATATTTTTTAATTATTATGAAAGCCTCTTCATAATAATTCACTTTCATAAGAAAGTGAATGTGATTAGCTGCTAGAGTTCACTTCCCTCAAGTCACCAGTGAATAAAATAAAAGGTAGCTTATGTTAAACCACAATGGTACCCATTCTGGTCAGAGCATTAATGTTCAGGCTTTCTTTATCGTTTCACAACACGAGTATCTCTAATGAGAGCAGTATAATCTCCTACTGATGTCATTACCTTTAACTAGATGAATACTGCATGGGGACCCTTATTTTTTCTCTTCATTGCCTTGTCTTTTCACAGTCCCCTTGAATACTCACAGCCTTGGGCTAGTTCCAGGGGCCTTCTGGAGGCAATTTTTCTCCCTTTGAGTTGCTGGGGTTTTTTTTTTTTTTTTTTTGACTGTGAAGTCTTTAAAAGTCCTCAATACTGCTCTATGAAATTATTATGTCTCCTTATGTCTAGCCTATATAAGCTTCATGAGGGCAGGAATCAGGCTGCTTTAGTTTACCACTATGCCGAGCACATCGCACAACAAAGAAATTTAGGTGCGTAGATGCCCATCTTGGCAGACCCGGGTTTCTTTTTGGCTGTCACAGCACTTGAAGAAAACAGTCTGATGGATAAATTGGTTTTTAGTTTTAATGTTTCAACTCTATCATTATCCTGTGTTCATAGGAAAGGAGACTGCCTACAAACCAGCAAATGCTTCTCTAATATTACCATTCTCCTCCACAGTCAAAATACCACCTTGGCTCCCTTACCAACTGATAAAACACATGCTGTTTCTCAACCTCTTCCACCTGCAGCTTTCCGATGCTGCCCGTTCATTACCACCTGAAGGTAAAAATTCTAGGATATATTAATTCAACATGGTTTGAAAAGTGAAATAAATTTTCACTTGTTTCTTTCTACTCAGAATTCAAATTGTTTAATTTGTTGTATTTAAAAAAAAAAAAGACAAAGCATTAAACACCCTCTCACTTCACTTTTTTCTTTTATTCAAGGTGCCTCACTTTTGTTCAGTTACTGACTTCCCAGTAAATGTTGCCAGTACTAGAAGCTGCAATTGGACTATTTTGTCGCTCTGCATAAACAGAGCCTTAATCTAGCTTTAAGGCTCAAAGAAAGACTCTACAGGTAATAATTACAGACAAGGGTTGTCCCCAAAGGAAAAGATGTTTTGACACTGTTAAGAATCACCATGTGTAGCTGCCTCCTCCTATGTCAAGCACAATACGTGGGAAGAAGACCAATTTACTAGTCAGAGAGTTTCGGGTTTAAGTCTCAGCTCTGCTACTTACTGTATGAGCTTGAGCAAGTTATTAAACAGCTCTGAACATCAGCTTATTCACCTTAAAAAATGGAAATGACAGATAATTCATCTAGTTGTTGTCTGCATTAAATACATTATTGTATTTAAAGATTACCTGATATATAATGGGCTCTCAATGAACAGTCATTATCATCATTCTATGCCAGATTCATCTTATTGGGATAAAATTTCATTTGTCTCTTGTTTACATACATGCATGCACAAGCACACAAGCATCTCCTCACCTGAATTTCAGGCTTATCTAATAGTAAAACTGTCAAAATAGAAAAGTAAGGGGCGCCTGGGTGGCTCAGTGAGTTAAGTGGCCGACTTCCGTCCAGGTCATGATCTCACGGTTCGTGAGTTTGAGCCCGGTGTCAGGCTCTTGACTGACAGCCTGGAGCCTGGAGCCTGCTAAGGATTCTCTGCTAGGGGATTCTCTGCCCCTCCCCCACTCACACTCTGTGTCTCTCTCAAAAATAAATAAACATTAAAAAAAATTTTAATAGAAAAAATTTTTTGAAAAGAAAAGTAGGAGAGAGACATCTAGGTGGCTCCATCATTTAAGCATCTGACTCAAGTCATGATTGCATGGTTCGTGAGTTCCATGGAATTCTGTCTCCCCTTCTCTCTGCCCCTTCCCTGCTTGCACTTTCTCTCCCTCTCAAAACAAATAAATCAACTTAAAAAACAGAAAAGAAAAGAAGACAAACTGTATAATGTACTACAGCCATAAAAACAGGCGTGTTTGTGGGGTTTTTTCCCAAAAATTCTTAATCTATATGAATTCTGTAAGTCCACACATGTCTGTATTAATTTTACCCATATTTGCCAAATGTTATCCAATTTTTGATGCTGCTTTCCTTGTCACAATCCATAATTTCCACAAATCTACGCCTGTGTTTCCATACGTATGTAGATCCCAGCGGGAAACGAAACCAGATGTAATGAAAAAGAGCATCAAGGAATGTATTATTCAAATTATTCAAATTCCTGGGAGACTCAGAAATTATTTTCATAGTAAAATGAATTTAAATCGATTCAATAACTAGTTAGACAATGCCTACTACATTCAAGACACAGGAGAGATCCAAAGATAAATATGATACAGACTGTGCCTTCAAGCAGCTAGTCTAGTAAATAGTCTAGTAAAAACCTGATAATATCAGCCATATAACAGATCTGGTTATTCTAACAAATCCCTCATCCCACCATGGCCTGTTCAGTGCATCTCACAGAAATCGTTCAGACAAAATCAGTTGGAAACAGTACAAGTAATTTTCTAGATTCTTTGGGCAGATAATCTTGTTTTAAAGGATAACAAAACATAATAAAGGTTTCTGAATTATCTCTTGTGGCTGGCTCTGTTGTTTGTGTTCACCAGGTAATAACTCAATTATCCTTTTCTATATAGACGGGACCATTTTATGTGAGACTATAGCAGAGAAGCTTTGGCAAGATTATTTGCACAAGGAGGTATTTCCTTATTTGTACCAAACACGATGACATTTAAGCAACTCAAAGGAAATAAATTTTTACAGTGTGTCGAGTATTCTGTGCTAAGAATTTTTATGTGGTGCACTAGGTAAATTACATGTAGAATAATTTTCCTTAAGAAACAGAATGTTCCTGAAGATACTGTTGTTGAATTTTTTTTTTCATCAAAAAAGGTTAATCCAGAATTTGACCTTGTAAACAATACCAGCACACTATGAACCAGACACTTGCAAATCACTGTTGCTCTCTGGTATGCTAAGCCCTCTAGAGAGGCGAAGGACTGGAACATCATTTCCTCTCTACCACTAGGTAACTATTAATAGTCCAGCATTCTAATGAAAACCCTAGTGACCTGGAAAAGTTAATGTGCCTTTCAGTGTCTTATTTATACCCCAAGAATAACTCAGCATCAAATCCAAGATGTATACGCATTTACACACACACACACACACACACACACACACACACACGCACAGAGCTCATGGACTTATCCCAATTATTATGAAAGCCAGAAAGAATTACATGGTCTATATTCCTTTTGATTCTCACATTGTAGAGCTGATGATTGAGGACATAGCAAAATACTGAAGTTCTACCAAAAATACCTTTAGGAAAATGATAGACCAAATTTTGGAGATAATTAAAATGCACTAAAAGAAAAATCACAGCATTCCTCCCTTAAAAACTTAATGAAATTCTAAGGTTATGTCAGAAAGTGAAACCAGTTGCATGGAAATTATAGTCTGAAAAAAGTTAAATGTCAGATGTTCCCCAACTTATGATTGTTCAACTTATGATTTTTTTTTTACTTTATGATGGTGTGAAAGCAATACACATTTAGTAGAAACTGTACTTTAAATTTTGAAGTTTGATATTTTCCTAGGCAAGCGATATGTGGTGCAACACTCCCTCATGATTGTGGGCACCAGCACGTGGCAGCTCATGGCCAGGGTCAACAACTGATACACTTGCAATCCTTCTGTACCCATACGACCATTCTGGTTTTCAGTACAGTATTCAATAAGTTACATGAGACATTCAACACTTTATTATAAAATAGGCTCTGTGTTAGATGACTTTGCCCAACTGTAGGCTAATATAAGTGCTCTAAGCACATTTAAGATAGTCTAGACTAAGCTGTGATGTTCAGTACGTTAGATGTGTTAGATGTATCAAATGCTTTTGACTTAAGATATTTTCAACTTGTGGTGGATTTATTGAGACATCAGCCTGTCATAAGTTGAGGGAGACCTGTATATATATATTAATAAAATGATAACATAATTATTATTGGCATAAGTGTGTATCATGGTTTTCAAGGTTCTTCTCTTTTTTAGGTGTCCACTTGGACTTCACTGCCTTCGAGAAGACTCTGCTGGTTCTTCTTAGACCAGGTTATGTGCCCTTTCATGTACTCTTTACCTTGGTACTTATCAGGTGAGCCTGGCAAGAATTCTGTTAGATAGGTGTAGTTTTGATTGCCATTTTACAGATAAGAAAACCGCGTTCAGAGAAACTGAGTAACCTATCTCACCAAGATCACAAAGCAGAACCAGGAATCAAACTCTTATCAAATGACTCCAAACCCCATACTCTGGCTGCAGATTACAGGGGAAAAGATTATTCAGTGGGCTTCTCTTCACTTACTCTGAGATTGCATCTACTGAACATTAAGTAGAGAAATGAGCAACTGTCTGTTGACTTTGGGCAATAAACATAGAACATATGGCTAATTACAATAAGAATGTGTTGAGCCCTAATGCCAAGTGGCAAGTGCTTGTCTAGGTGCTCAGTACGTTCTCTCATTTTATTCTTAAAACATCCTGTAGCATACAAACAATGGTTATTTCCCTCCACCTATTTCCACATCTTACAGTTAAAGAAACTGAGGCTCAAGGAGGTTAAATAATTGGCCCAAGGTCACACCAGTAGGATGTGACAGAACCAGGCTCTTTACCCAGTTTCTGACTCTGAGTCCACCAGCTTACCCACCACATCTATTACCTACTTCAAGCCCCTCCCCCAAATCTCTTCCTTGGATATTTATTTAAGAGGGGAAATTGTAGGCTACAGGTAAGGGTTGCCCTAAATTATCTTAATAACCATTCAATTCTTCCCTTTTTTTAAAACACATATAGACACATACTAAGAATTTTTTTTCAGATTTGGGTTCAAATTCTGATTCAGCCATTTAGTAGACAGAACAACTGTGTTCACATTGCTGAACCTCCAAAATTCAGTTTTCCCCATTTTTCTCAAATTTTTTTTAACGTTTATTTATTTTTGAGACAGAGAGAGACAGAGCATGAACGGGGGAGGGTCAGAGAGAGAGGGAGACACAGAATCTGAAACAGGCTCCAGGCTCTGAGCTGTCAGCACAGAGCCCGACGCGGGGCTCGAACCAACGAACCGTGAGATCATGACCTGAGCTGAAGTCAGACGCTTAACCGATTGAGCCACCCAGGCACCCCTCAGTTTTCCCCATTTGACAAAAGGAGCTGATAGGACTCAACCAATAGGGTGGTTGCACATAAAGTGAAATGTACCAGAAACCTCCAATTACAGAACCTAGGAGACAGAAGTCACTCAATAAATATCAAACCCAACTCCTTCCCTTCCCCTGAGTTCTAGCTTTAAATATAGGTGTAAATCAAGCACATACTAGATAACAGAAAATTCTTCTTTCATTTGTTAACTCAGTCATTTACCTCAGAACATTGCTTACCTTTCTTGAATCTCTCTAGTTCAGGAGATTTTAAGATGACAGCTTCCTAAATTTTTTTTTTTTAATTCTATATCTGGATGGCAACAGCCCCTTGAACATTTTTTTCTCACTCTGTTTGTACAAGTGCATAAATTTATCTATATCTTAAACATAGCATCAATGATGATAGATACTCTCTTTAATTCCACAATTGTCTGTTAAGTGCCTCCTGTGCCAAAAACCATCCCCACTCCCAAGGAGCTCATAGTTTATTGGGTAAACAAGCACAAAAATAGCTAGGATACCATGTGATAATGGTGCCATAACAGAGACATATACCAAGTTCCATGGGAGCAATTAATCCTTTTTGAGGTGTTAGGGCCTAGCTCACAGTGGAGGTGACATTTGGGATCAGCCACAAAGAATGAGTCAGCTTCTCCAAGGCCCGAGGAACATCATCAGAGTCAAATTTCAAGGAGGGTATCTTGTTAAGCTATGACCACAAGAATGTCACATCAGAGGAAACACTCTCCTTTTGCTTGATCCTCGTTATTAAAGACAAAAGAGTCGTGATGACTTTCAGGGTTAATCTGCTAAAGTCATTTGATGGTGGTTTTACAAAGCAAATATGTGGTATTTAACTATCCCAAAGCCACCATTCTGTAGCACTTAGGATTCTGAACAACGCGAGTTTCCCCTTTGAGGGCTCATATATAATGAATGCGTGTTACATTAAAGATTATCGAGGATTGTGAGTCTTCTTTTTTATGTGTAAGATTGGTAGCTTTTAAAATATTGATGCATTTGTGCAAGTGACTTGACTGAATTTTTCAGTAAACTCTGGAAAGAAAATGTCAAAGTTGAACAAATTTTACATGAACCCTTTAAAAGAATACTTCTTAAAACGGGTAATATTTGGAGATGAATTAGGCTCCAGATCTCATCCTGGATCTCAAAGTATAAGTAGCTCAAGGGTGCAGGAATGAAATAGCAATGAAGACTTGTGGTAACGCTCCAAGATTTGTTACTGCCTTGTTCTATGTGTAACCCATGTTTTCCTACTTTTTGCCTCCAATCATTCTTCCTATGAACATTTCCCATATGCTGACAAATAAGTCTAGTAGCCATTCACATGGTACCCTCTACTCTCTTCCCATTGCCTAAATTCTTTCACTGTTCACCGTGTCCAGCAGGCATTGCCATCTGCCTCCACAGCTGATGCCATGGAGCTGATGTCAGGATGACAAGGCTATTTTGGTGTTACATTGAACAATTGGGAAGAATGTCTCTCTTCCTTTCCTGACCTCCTCTCTCAGAGAGACAGGACCAAGGCAGACATCCTTGGGCCCCACAGATGGACAATATAGTCAATGTGGTGGCCCTTTCAAGCTTTACTCACAACCTTTCCATAGGACTCAGGTGACATCAGGCCCTGGGCAGGAGACAAGCGGACTGACAGCTCCAAATCTCCCCCCTCTAATGATTAAAGCTTTGTTTCTGGGTCCAGCTTATACCTGGCTGCCTTGCCTGTCAGAACAAGTCCTCACCAAAGAAGTGCTGGGACGACATCATGGAGATGGTCTGCCATGCCATTACCTCAGATAAAGCTAATGAGTCTGACTTTCAGAGATCACTTGACTTAGTTTTATAGGATTCTTGAACTTATTCCTACTTGCTTTAGTTACTGGATGAAAATAGGTTAAGCCTCATAACAAACCTTGGAGGAAGCTAACATCCATTTTTATTTGGTTAAAGATAAGTAAAGGAAGTAAGGGAGGGAAGGAGAGCAAGAGGAAGGTCGTCTCAAAACTCTAACTTCCCTCAAGTGACTGTTTGGTAGAAATGTTCCATTTCTGTAACCACTATGCCTAAATCACTCTTATGATTTCAAATATTTTGTGCATTTTCCTTAGAAATAGTAACAGCTAAAATTGATATCACATTTTGCAAAGTCTTTCCATATACATTCCTTCATTTAGTTTTTCTGTATAATAGGTAGTATTGTGATCTCCATTTTCCAGAAGAGAAAATTAAGCAGTCCCTCTCACCCAACTTCGCCGCCCCGCTTTCACTACTAAACTTTACTAACTGTTCAAGCTATACTGAAAACAGCATTTTCTCTAGGAAGACTTACCTGACATCCTTGGCACCTGTTTCAGTACAGCAGAGTACCAGCTGACCCGAAGGAACTGGGGATGGCCAGAGCCCGCCAGACCAATCGCCTCAAGCCTTGAGTTGTCCCACTCACTCCCCGCAATGTCGTATGAGTAATATTATTTTCCATGTGTGCCGGGATGTGAAAAAGGCTAAGAAGCACTGCCATGGAGTAATGGCTGACAGCATGGGTTTTGAAAGCACTTGTTAGCTCTGTGACTTTGGGCAGTTATCTAACCCATCTGGGTATGAGTTTCCTCATCCGGAAAATGGAGATAACAAGAGTGACCACCTATAGAGCACTTACTACCATATAGGTTGCCTCATTTGCTTTTCACAACAGTATAAGGTAGGTGGTGTTATTCTTCCTGTCATACAGAGAGGAAGCCAAGGCACGGGAAGGTGAAAGTCACACAGATGTCAAGTCCTGAACTTACCACTGACAGTATCAGAGCAGTGATTCAAACCCAAGCCCGTATTTATTCGTAATCACTACATTACCCCGGGATCATAATTGAACCTTCCTCACAGAGTTGTTAAAAGGATTCAATTTGATAATCTATGTGTAAATGATGTTCTCATTTTCTCAGAATCATAACTGAAGACCAAAACCACCAAGTACTCCTGCCGCTGCCCTGCCGCCTTTACTGAGAGGCACCACTGACAGGTAACTGGCGCTACCACCCGCCATCATCCCACACACACTACCTCACCACCCCAGCCAACATAAGGGACTTGCAGACCTGCCTCTGTGTAATCAGAGCAGATGAAAGAGATTCGGGGACACAGATGCTGCGCTTGCACTGCTGAGGGAGGGGATGTCAATTTCAAAGCCCTCTTCCCTAGAAAGATGGACTCTGCCCTTGACACCCCAAGAGTTGACTGGCCACACACGGTGGTTGAAATTGGGAGCTACGTGTTGCCATAATTGGCACTGCATGGTGCGCGAAGAGCACTTGTATCAAGGTGTTACAGCAGGATACCACGACTGGGGTGAGGGGATCAGCTGCAGACGATGGCTAAATCTTGCAAGGGTTCACCAGTGCTTAGGGAAACTGCACTGGAGCAAGTCCCACCCCGGAAGGGCATGTTGAAGCCCCCTGGCGCCCTCACCTATGAAATATGGAAATGGTGATGCTTGCCCCCCGGGATCGTCACAAAGACTACATGAGATAATGTGAGAAACCTTCTGCAAAGTGGACCCACAATTAATGTTAGCTCCCTTGCTATGCTTTTGCTGCTCAGTGTTTAACGCCTGGATAAATACTTCGAGTGTGGAAAGACACGGGGAGCTTTTCATAATGTCAGATTCAACCTAAAAGGAAAAGTCTGTGTTTGCAGAGTTCTATCTCCCTGGATTACCAGGCAGATTCTGAAATTTATTAACCTTTTTAGTCATTTGTGAACACCAGCAAAAGGACTTCTTTGAATAATCAAAAAACCTCCTCATTCTGGCAGCCAAATAAAAGGAGGCCAGGTGTTCAGGATTAAAAATGCATTACCCCCACCACTGACTTTCTGGGGATGGTGTCAAGAATTTTCTCTTTCATAACATGTACCATTTCTAGAGTAGAGAAAGAGGAGGGAAAAGTGAACAGAGATGATAAGGAGACTTTAGGAAACATGGGGGTGGACAGAAAAATGAAGGGTGAAAGTGACAGACGGAAGACAGGAGAACCCTATTTTTAGCCAGTTATGGTCTTCTTCTGTCCCCTTAAAAATAGACCCTCTTCCTGCCCACAGTGAATGGAGTGGACAATATCTGGGGTTCCATAACACCATTTGAGTATCTGTTTGAAGGCATTGACATTGTGACTCTTAGACAAGGTTGGGTAGGCCTTTTAACACTAGATACACAGCCACCAAATTTCCTCTAGAACTGTTTCTAAGAAAAATGCCCACATTCACACTCTCATTTTCTAAAATTATCCTTAGCACGAGGCTAAGACTATTTTCTTGAAGTAAAACTAAGACAATTTCTCGTTGCTAATAAAACTAACCACACGCACACATGTCGAGGCACCATGCTAGGTCTTGACATTCATGGTACCCTTTTGGCAGATGGGGACATTTAGGCTCAGGAAGCGAGCAGGCTGGATCCGGGCCACAGAGCTCATATGTAATGGAACTAGTATTCAAACCCAGGTCTCATCCAAACCCTGACATTGTCACCTCTGCCCTGTTATCGGCTTTAGAAACCTTTAGCGGCTGCCACTCCAGCACCCGGGCTGAGCTCTGACACTGAGAAATGCAGCCCATGGGAAAGGCAAGAACCGAGCACAGCACTGGTCGCTACCAGGAGGATTGTATTACAAGCCCTTCAGACTTTGTACACAACACGCTCGTGGTGCACCATGAAGCCGTTTTGAGGCTCAAGGATTACTTTGGAAAGGCTTCTGTAATTTCAGAGTTTAATGATATGAAATTAGACCTAGAATCCTCAAACAAACCCATTTCAGAACTACAATACCCCTGGAAATGAGCACTTCCATTAGATTTGAGACCATTACGTATCCATCTCTGTGTGAGGGAAATAGATGTTTTCACGTTAGAACAAATACAAAACATCATTTTCATCCAGTACAATTTCCTGAACTCCTTTTATCCAATTTCCCAGTTTTTTCCGATATTTGAAACTGAAATAAAGCTTTCCTCTTAGCCCAGTTTCTTGTTCACTTTAACTCCGCAACAAAATTATTCTTAGGTTTTATCACTGGCCTATTTCTTAGATAGGACTTGGGTTTCATTATTTCAACATGGGGTCAAAAATGGAAGAAGATGTTCCAGAAACAGACTTTTGTTATTTTCTTTATAATCATTGAATCTATATGCCATTTTGCCCAACCCTTGTACATTATGTGGGAGATCCTTAAACAATTACAAATCTACTACAAACAATAGTTTCTGGTACTCAGGTAATGAGAAATGTCTTAAAGATGATAAACACAAGGTATTCACAATAGATTGAGAGATTAAACAACCTAAACAAAGGAAAAATATTCCCCAATCTTATGTGAACAAAGATTGCATACATCACAATTAGGAAAAGTTTCATATTTTTTAAACACGATAAAATGTTGTTTAGTCTTTGAGCAGTATTAAAAAATCCTCAGTTAAACAAATACATATATACAGTGACTATTTATAAGATATTCTCTAAGACACCATTATGGTATTAGGACGAATAATAGATACACGGGTCACTAACTTCAAGAATCTTTTACTGTTATGGGGAGGTAAGAAATGTATTTATAAGCTATAATATAAAGATGAATATGATGAGTGCCATAAAGTACAAAGAATTATGGGGGTTCAGAAGAAGGAGGGATTATCTCTATGTGAGATCAGAAGATGGTAAGCCGCCCATTCCAGGATAATGAAATGCATGAGAAAAGATAATACCGTTTCAGAAAACAGTCCCCTTTGAAATTCAAAATGTCAGTGGGAAATACAGCAGGAGTATTAGCCTGAGATTGGACCACAGAAAGCAAATGCCAGATCCAAGGGTTTGGAGGTTAGTCAGTTGGAGAAATATAGACTCACTAGGTACAACTAGTATTTCAAACGTTTCCTATTTTTACCTATTTAAAATATCTCTTTTTTTAACAGCTTTATTGAAGTATAATTGACATATAATTAACTGTGCATGTTTAAAGCATATAATTTGGTAAATTTTGACATGTATATACACCCATGAAACCATCACCACAATCAACATAATGAACATATCAATCACCCCCAAAAGTTTCCTTGTGCCCCTTGTAATCTCTTCCTCCTGCCCCATCGCTAGGCAATTGTTGATCTGCTTTCTGCCACTGTAGGTTAATTGGCACTTTCAAGAACTTTGTATAAATGGAATTATACACTATTGACTCTTTAGTCTGACTTCTTTCACTCAACACAATTTTTTGAGATTCATCCATATTGTTGGGTGTATCAATAGTTTGTTCTTTTTTGCTAGTAAGTGGTATTCCATTATATGGATATGCCATATTTGTTTTTTCATTCACCATTTTGATGGACATTTGCATTGTTTTTAGTTTGGGGCTATTACAAATAAAGCTACTTTCAATATTCATATACAAGTCTTTGTAGGAACATATGCCTTCATTTCTCCTAGATTAATGCCTAGCCATGAAGTGGCTGAGTCACCTAGTATGTTTATGTTGCTTTTTAATTAACTGCCATACTATTTGCCAAAATGGTATATCACTTTGCATTCCTGCCAGCAGTATATGAGAATTTCAGTTGTTCCACGTCCTTGAGAAAGGTTGGCATGGTCACCGCTTTTTAATTTTGGACAGTCGAATAGGTGTGTAGTGATATCTTATTATGGTTTTAATTTGCATTTCCCCAATGAGTAAAAACCTTTCATTTTTTTTATTTGCCACTTTTATAGCTTCTTTGATGAAGTATCTGCTCAAAACTTTTGTCCGTTTTAAAATTATTATTATCACTGAGATTTCAGAGTTCTTTACGCATTCTGTGTATAAGCCCTTTATCAGATATATGATGTACAAATATTTTCCCCAGTCTTTAGCTTTAAAGAGTAGAAGTTCTTAATTTTGCTGAAGTCCCATGTATCTTTTTTTTTAATACATTGTGCTTTTGCCTTTAAGGAATCTTTGCCAAGTCACAAAGATTTCCTGTGTTCTCTTCTTGTTTTATAGTTTTAGATTTAACTCTATGATCCATGTTGAGTTCATTTTTTTTGTATTGGTGCAAGATACGAATTGAAGAGGTTTGGGGGGGAAATGTGGTTTTTTGGCAGATAAATATCTAATTGTTGTAGCATCATTTGTTGAAAAAACTATCCTTTTCATCTAAATACACTTGTCAAAAATCAATTGACCATATATGTGTAGGTCTATTTCTGGATTCTATTCTGTTCCATTGATCTATTTGTCTACCTTGATGCCAATACCACATTGTCTTAGTTACTAAAGTGTTATAAAAAGCTTTGAAGTAAGGTAGCTTAAGTCCTCCAAATTGGTTCTCTTATTTCGAATTATTTAAGCTATTCTAGATCTTTTGCATTTCCATATAAATTTTAGAATCAGCTTATTAATTTCTACCAAAAAAAAAAAAAAACACTGGGATTTTTGATTGGGATTGCTTTGAATCTATATAATAGAGAACTGCTCTCCTAACCATATTGAATCTTCCAATCTGTAAACACAATGTATCTCTGTATTTTGATCTTCTTTAATTTCTCTCACTAATGTTTTATCATTTTCCATGTACCAATCTTTCACACTTTTTCTCAAATTAATCTCCAAATATTTTATATTTTTATGTTACTTTTATATTTCAATGTCTGGTTATTCATAGCTAGTACTATATATTGAAATCCAATGAAGTTTTGTATAAAATTTTGTATCCTACAGTCTTGCTAAAGTCACTTAATAATTCTGGGAGCTCTTTTGTAGGTTACATAGGATGTCCTGTGTAAATGATCATGTTGTCTCTGAATAAAGAGAGTTTTACTTCTTTCTTCCCAATCCAGATAGCTTCATATCTTTTCTTGCCTGATTTCAAGACAACTGTGACTCCAAAATCCCAGAATCCCCCCCAAAAAACATGAGGTACTGATTTATAGCTGCTAGCACTACGGTGGTAGAATTCCTCAAGTATGAGTGGAGATGGCTCTCCATCAGTATTAGGACAGCTTAGAAACTACACATGCCGCCCCCCAAATCACTTCAGTACTAGACCTTAAATTTGCCCTTCTATGACTTTGGCTTCTTGTGTGTGTGTGTGTGTGTGTGTGTGTGTGTGTACACACTTATATATGCATGCAGCAATGTTTAAAGCCTCCCCACTAAGCTCAGACAGCCCCTTCTAGAACCAGGCCTCCCCAAACTTATTCTAAGCTTTTGCATATGGCTTTGGTCATCACTCTGGATTATCCTTCCTATTATGATAAGTTACTTTTCAAAGTAATTTGATGTTTTTGCCAAATGACCTAAGTTGGGTCCATTTTAATTCATCTGATACTTTTCTAATAATATTAAACTTCAAAAAGGAGAGTATCATAGCTTTATCCACTACTTCCCAGAAGGCTTCTTGTACCTTATGCAAATATACCCATCTATTTTTTTTTTTTTTGGAACCTCCCAGAAGGCAGTATTTGTCAACATAAAACAAAGGTTCTGTTACACACTTTCCTGTAAACAGCGGTATCTAGGGGCGCCTGTGTGGCTCATCCGACTTTAGCTCAGGTCATGATCTCATGGTTCGAACCCTACATTGGGCTCTGTCCTGACAGTTCAGAGCCCGGAGCTCTGCCCCTCCTCTGCTCACACTCTGTCTCCCTCTCTCAGGAAATGAATAAACATAAAAAATAATAATAAATAAAATAAAATAAAATAAAATAAAATAAAATAAAATAAAATAAAATAAACAATGGCATCTTATTTGCCTTACATCTATCTAAAAGAAACCATTCTAGAGATTGTTCTCAGGTAAAAGGATATAAATTTCCCAAAGAAATTTATAAATTCTAACACTAGAAATAGAAGCTACCGACAACTTTTAAATAACAACTTATTCTAATTTTAAAAAACTATTAAAGCTTGGTCTCATTGGGCACCCTTCTAAAGAAGTTTTTTCAAAGGTAGGAAGAATATTTTAGGAAGATGAATATAGCAATGATCTGAAGAGTAAATGAGAGGTGGAAAGAGAGGCAGTTCAGGAAGATCAGTTACCAGACTATTATAATCCAAGTCATATATAATAAAGATGTCACTCAGAGATAATAGTAATGATGGAAAGAAAACAGTGAATGCATGAGATTTTTTTAATAGAATGATTAAATAAGATTTAGGAAATGAGGGGTGCCTGGGTGACACAGTCGGTTAAGCATCCGACTTCAGCCAGGTCACAATCTCGCGGTCCGCGGGTTTGAGCCCCACGTCGGGCTCTGGGCTGATGGCTCAGAGCCTGGAGCCTGTTTCCGATTCTGTGTCTCCCTCTCTCTCTGCCCCTCCCTCATTCATGCTCTGTCTCTCTCTGTCCCAAAAATAAATAAACGTTGAAAAAAAAAATTTTTTTTTAATTTAAAAAAATAAAAAAATAAAAATAAAAAAAAAAGATTTAGGAAATGAACTATGGAGAATAAGGAGACAAGTCAAAAATGGCTAACGGGAGAAAATGGTAGCCCACCTTTAGAAGAAAATGGTCAGTACATAAGAAAATGTGATAAGGAGCAAGTCTGAGTAGAAAGGTGAACAGTTAGATGGTGGACGTGTTGAGTCTGGCTCCAATGTTGAGAGGCAGTAAGAATTATTGGAAGAGAGTTGGGTACAGATCAGGAAACCTGAGTTCAGGTTGTGGCACTTGCCACTGACTTCCTGGGAGATGGTGACAGACACTGTGGGAGCTGGCCCAACATTCATTTTCCACTGTACCTTCTTCCTTTCTAATCTCAAAGAAACCAGATTTAGTTTCTGTATTAACCCAACATCGTAGTCCATGTGCTTTGGAGGAGGCTGGACTCAGTCTCAGAGGGCAAATTCTAATTGGTCTAAGTCAATTACATCTTCCATTCCCAGGGCATGTCACAAGTCTGGCCAATGAAGTATGAAGGAAAATCGGCTGTGTGCTTCAGGTTAGTGAACACTCACTCTTAAGAAGAGCTATACTGGATAAGATGGTCTGTCCCTTCAATGGCCATTGTCAGGTACGAATGGGACACTAGGAACCACCACACCCATCTCACCACAAGGAACTGGCCTATGAACAGACCAACGTGCTGAGGATGGCAGAGCCAGTAGAGAGAGAAATTGGGCCTGTGATGCTATCATTGAAATTCTACACTAACCAACCCTCACATGCCATACTCTTGTATTTCTTGTTATGGTAGATCACACATTTAAACCAATTACATTGGGATTTCTGACATTTGAAGCTAAAGCCATCCTTACTGACCCTGCAGCCCAAACCATTTCCTCTGCACACTATTTCTTCCACTGTAAGTTGAGAATAGTCTCTCTAAGAACTCTCCCAGCTCTAACCACCCAGGATGTTATTATTATAGGTAAAAATAGAGGTTAAAAAGGAAGAATGAATATCTAGAGAAAGATCAAAACACAAATATAGATATAGGAGTCATCTATGTAGTATAAGACTTAGAATCCTGGGGGTAAATGAGATTGTCAAGTGAAACTTACTGATTGCTGTACATGTTAACAATAACACCTCGTGTTATCCTCACAACATTCTGCAAAGTTGGCATCATTGCTGTTTCCTATGAATAAACCAAGACACAAATGTCCAGAAAAGTATGAACAGTGTCCCAGACTCTAAGAGATGGTCAAAATTTCAACAGTGTCACATGTTTCAAACAGGTCAAGAAGAATTAAGACAAAGAAAAGGTCAAAAGCCTTGATGATTAGGAAGTTCTTAATGTTTTCAAGGTAACTGTTTCCAGAAAGTCATAGGGGTGAAAGAAGAGAGTGACAAGTGACAGATGTTAAGGAAGTAAAGACCATTTTTATCATAAGTTTAGCAGTCAAAGAAAAGGGCAAGGTACTTCAAGGGAGGAACAAGATTGAGAGAAAAATTATTTTGTTTCTTGTTTAAGAAGGCCTGACCACACCGGGGGGTAGAGGAAAAGGAACCAATGGAGAAGAAGGGCTGAAGGGGCAGGAGAAGGAGGCCCTCACTGATGGAACAGGTTCTGGAGGACATGGGAGAAGATGTGCTGTTTGGTTTCCCTCTGTTGTCTGCTCCTTGAGCTCCGGGTGAATTGAGGGCTTTGAGGACCGATCGATGGCCAGACTGAGCTGATGTAATCACTGCTACAAGGTATTAATAATGAATGAATGTTATTTCTTTTATGTGTTATTTTAATAGCCCTTTATAAAAGGATCACTGGAAAAAGACCAACATATCTTTCCAGAGTTTATTTTTAAAATGCATAATTCATACAGAAAAGTATTACTATATAGTGAAAGCCAACATTTACCTCCTTCTCCTAACAGAATGCAACCTATGGAGAAGAAAAAGATGAAAAATATTATTAAAAATAAAGTAGTTTATACCGTGTCCCAAATTTCACTGGGAAATTACCTAGACCTACATTACAGAGAGAAAATTCAAATAGAATAATAGAAGATACTATTTAGTAAGACTTAGGATGATATGCCAGGCCCTGTGCTAAGCACTTCTTACACATTATCCTATTTAATCCTTATAACACCCTGTGAGATGGTTGTTATTAACTTTATTTTCTGCTGAAGAAACTGAAGCTTAGAGATGTTATACCCCCAAGATCCACCTACTGTACTATTCTGTACGAGTTTTCATAAATGAAATAATTATTCATATATACAGAGTTCTAACTATGTTCTAAAGTATGTTCTAAAAAGTGCTGGGTACTTCCTACTCTTGTGGCAATTATGGGAGGTGTCTGTTTTTATTATCTTTAGTATAGATGCAAACCTAAGGACCATAAAATGAGATGATAGAGCCCATCCTCGAAACAATATGGTCTGATACCTACAAAGATTTTTTTTAATTTTTTTTTGACCTTTACTTATTATTGAGAGACAGACGAGACAGAGCATGAGCATGGGAAGGGCAGAGAGAGGGGGAGACACAGAATCCGAAGCAGGCTCCAGGCTCCAAGCTGTCAGCACAGAGCCTGATGTGGGGCTCGAACCCACAAACCACCAGATCGTGACCTGACCCAAAGGTGGACACCCAACCAACTGAGCCACCCAGGCGCCCTTGGTACCTACAAAGATTTTTGAAAATAAAGTCGAGGTAATTTGAAAATGGCTTTATAGGATCACATAATGTATCCAACAAGGATAAGCCAAATCTTCAATTCCCTGGAAGGAATAAAGTATAGGATAAATTTCTAAGGATGAAAATGTTGCCTCTAACACATAAGCTTAGTAGTGTAGTTAAAAATGTTTGAGTCAAAATCGAATGTCAGTTATGAGACACTAAACTGTGTTGTATTTAGTACTTTCCCCCTAATAAAATTGTCAGTAGTTGATGTTCCAAAGGAGAGAATGTATTTTGTTCTATAGTACAATTCACTATTAGCTTCCAAATGCACATTGGCTTAGGCCTGCGAAGGGCCCTAGCTCATTAGTTTTCTCTGAATTTAAGAGTAATAACTAGAATAACCAGAGATACTACGAAGCATCTTTTAACACCAATGCCATTACTCCATTTAGTAGAAAGGACCGTTGATGATTTTCTTATCCTATCCGTGTCTCGTATCCTGAACTGCAAAATGGGGAATGAAGGATGAGGCGATGTGGTATATAAATGTAGGCTGTTATACACACTTGGATGTTTATAACACCATTTGTGGCATTCTCAGTGAAGTCTTGCCTAGCTGGATAAATAAAAATTATCATTCTTTTTTTCAAGGCATGTTTTCAGTGTTACCCTGGGGCACCCTTGCAGGAAAAAAAAAATCCTCTTTGAAAGCCTAATTCCACCTCTTTTGTCAATAGGACCAGCTACCTCACTTGCAGGGCCCAGTGAAAAATGAAAATGCGGGGGGCCTTGTTCAGAAATATAGAAATCCAAAATGGCAGCAGTGTTAGGCTAAGTTGGAGCCTTTCTCAGCACAGGACTCTATGCAACTTCATGGGCCACATGCCCATGAAGCCTGGCTTGCTTGGCATCACTTTCTTTGATGAAAAGGTAAGACACCAAGCTCTCCAAATTCACTCCGTTGTTGATGTATTTCTTGGAATATTTGTTTCTAACCCTACCTTATCCGGGAAAAGATTTAAGGTAATTCTCTTTCTATGGAAAAAGTCTGAGAATGAAAATATTCTCCAGAAAACCAACTTCCTGTTCCAGGGCAGATTTTTACTATGTCATTAAACACAGCTACTCTCCTAGAGTGTGGAAAAACCAAACACTTTTGGAATTAGTAAGGATTTATTTTGTTCAGTGATAAGCTCGGAGACCTTTTCCTAGACTGGGAACTGCCCCAGCTACCCCTAAGCAGGTGCAAAGCATCAATGAAGCCTGAGGCACAGGGGCAGTTCTTCACCTCTGACCAACAGCATGAGTCCTAAACTACCAACTAAAGGTGTTTATTCCCACTGAGAGAACCACCTGAAATTTTTAACATGCTTTTCTCCTTGTGGTTTTTCTCAAGTCGATCCCCAGATCATTCAATGGCATTTAAGACTGAAATCTATTAAAATTAGTTCTGTATCAATATTAGGTTACCAGTGTTAATATCTATTGAACATTAAGAGAAATACCAAAACCCTTCTTAATGAAGAGGCTTGATTTTATTAGGTTCAGATAGCAAATAAGTATAAGACTATGCATGAGTATAGTGTCTTTTATTTCAAAAACGTCTAGTGCTTAGTCTAGATTTATCCCATATGCCTTTCCTATGGGCTATAGCAAGGAGAAACTCAATCTGTAAAAGACCCACATGTTCACTCAATCTCCTCTGAACCTTCTTTGAATTGATAGCTGGTGGAGAGCTGCCTTTTGATTGTTTCATTGGCTCCATTATGTTAACTTAAGCACCCTTCAAAAATTCCCAGGGTCTTGACTCTCCAGGAACTGTTTGCAAGTAAGGCAACCGGGGTTTTGGCAACTATTGACAGATATTGATAACAACAAAATTGTAAGACCTCCTTCAATTAGCTCATTTTCTCATGTTGCTATTTATCAGCATTTGAATTTGAGCTGTGGTTGGCTAGGCTAAAGTCAGGAAGCCAGACATCCCTGTAATCAGATCATGGAGTAAGGCCAGGTGTCAGTTACTGAAGCCAAAGGAATACAGAATCTTGAGCCCAAAGGTAGATCCAAAACTAAGAGGATGAGCAGGATAGAAGAACCATGTACTAGAATTCAAAGCAAGTCCAAACTTCCTTGCAAACCAGGGCACGTATTTAAGCAGTAGTGGGGCAGGTAAGCAATAGAATAAAATGTAGCAAGTGACAGTCCAAGCAAGCAGTCCACATGTAACTTGTACACCTCGATCAACTCTACCTGAAGAAGGCATCAGAGGGAAACTAGCATTCGGGACAAGAAGCAGTCTCTACAAGGATGGTGGTATCTGTAGGGCATGTTGTTTGTTGCAAAACAAGGTCAAAACTCGGGTACTCAGGAACCGGATCACAAAGATTAGAGCAGATTACAAGGGAGCTAATACTACCTCAAAAAGCTACTGACCCAGAACCTCTTATAGGGACCTCCTTAGGAATAAAATTAGGCCCACGAATTGGGCTTGAATGAATCTATAGATAAAGAGATTAGTGACAGTGGTGTCACCTCACATCAGCTCATGAGAGCCAACTGTTAAAACTCAAGGAATTTTGTAAGCCAGAGGTTAAACACGGCCGCTATTAAAAATTAAATTATATAAAGGTATCATTAAAGACATATTAAAAACAGGTAATAAACTCTCCAAACTCCTCCCTTCCTAATTCACTACATTTTACTATTAGCTGTGGTCTTGAGGTGCTTTGTGTCTATTGTAACCGTGTGGTGGAATATTTTATCTTGGCATCAAAACTGTGAATCTCTTCCCACTTTCATGTTGACTAGCATCACATTGGTAGCTTGAAATTGGCCATTACAGGAGCATGTACACCATGGAAATCAAAAAGCACAACAAATCAGGGATTTTTGTAGGGAAAGGGAGGAAGGAGATAGCTGTTAAACATGTACTGACACATCACTGATTAGTGTCCCCAGTACAGAGCTACAACATTGAAAAGTATGGTATCTATGGAGGTGAAAAGGATAAAGGATTCTGTGACTGCTGTTTGCAAATTCCTAAACCCAAAATGTAGCAATCTTCATGATCTGCCCCAGTTTACTTATTTAGATTTAGCCCATACTCTCTATTTTCTGTCCTCCTCAAACATCCCCCAATAAAATACCACGTTTTCTCACACCTCCATTTATTCAACAGACATTTACCAAGCTCCTACTTAACACTGGCCGCTAGGCTGTGGATTGAGGAATCAGAGATGTAAGGAATCCTTCCTTCCCTCAAGTAGTGCCCGGTTTAGGAAAGAAAGGGAAACAACAACAAATGAATGAAAGCCTCTAACTGATCATGACAAGTGCCAGGATGGAGACAGATGCGTGCATGTGTCTTGTGGAAATGCAGAAGATGTACCCATAAGTAAAGACAGCAGGGAAGGCTTCCTAGAAGAGGCAACAGTTACACTGAGTCTTGACTAGACAATATGCATATGTGTTCTTGAATTGGATTTCTTGAGTTCTTAGCCCAGCTCTACCAGTTTACCAGCTGGGTGACCTTGAGCAACTTACGTAGCCTCTCCAAACCTGTTTTCTCATCTACAAAATGAGATCCCTCCTTCACAGGGCTATTGTGAAGATTAAATGAAATAATGAATGAGTTGGGCATTTAGCCCGATGCTGATGATACAAAAATGCTTCTGAAACATTTGTCTTTAAATGAGTCAAGTGAAGAAGGGAGTAAGGAATGTTATTGATAGAGAAAAAGTGCATGCAAAACCCAAGATGCATGAAAGATTATAACATGTTTCCCCAAATGGATTTTTAAAAATATCACTGTAACCCAAAATAATAGGGAAGTGGCGGTTTACCCTCTTTCCCCCAAAATGGCACTTCTTTAACTTTCTATAACTATCACACCCAGTTGTCAGAACGCGAGAGTCATCTTATTCCCCTCCTTCCACCTATTCCCACATTCACTCAGTCACCAAGTCCTGCAGATGAGTACCTCTCAACCAACCGTGATGAGGTCCACTTTGTATTGCTTGCCCATATATGGGCCCAATACTTTCATAAAATACAATAAAAATTAATTAGCAGACAAATGAAATAAAAAGCAAAGATCTACAAAATACAAGTCCAATTTTTTCATTATTACATTTAACAGATACAAAATTACTCCTTTAACCTGCTACAAAAATTTCTACATGCTTGCTGTCACTTTCTGTATTTCTCTCCCAGAAGACTGGTAACAAACAGTACACAGACCGCCACCAGTTCAGGAGCTCAGAGTTGGAGAAGCATTGCTAGAGAACATAATACCTCCTTTGCATTTCTGAAACATTCCACTTTCTTTCCTTAGTTCAGCCCTGAGAGCTTCATCATCTCCCTTCTAAATAGCAACCTCAAAAAGGCCTCACTGCCTCCAGTATCTTACATCCCTCCAATCCATTGTCCACATTATAGCCAACCAGATCTTTTAAAATCCCAAATCTAATTTTGTTACCCTTCCATCTAAACCCTGTCAATTATTTTCCATTGCCTTCAGGACAGAGCCTAGAACTCCACCATCTGACCTCTGCCTCCTTCTTCTCCAGTCTCTTTTTCTTACTACACATCCTCCTCCACTACTTGCCTCCACCCCCCCCCCACACACACACACACAGGGTCTTGCACTCTGTGCTACAGATATACCAAACATGCAGGTCCACCAATGCCACTAACTGTGTCATACTTCCATGTCTTTGTTCATATTAATGCCTCTACCTGAAGCACCTTTCTCCATTTTCACAAAAGAAGGAGGAGGAGAAGGGGAGGAACCAAAAATCTACTTACCTGTCAAGATTCAGTTCAAGGGTCTTATCCTCTGTGAAACTTTTTCTGATTCCATCTCCCTGCCAATCCCTGCCTCAGAGACCTGACAGTCATTCCCTTGTGCCTTCACTGCATCCTTAGCACATTGTGATAAGTATAACGTGTATCACACATATTTATGTCTATTTAGCTCCCCAGACTGTAAGTTGCCCTTGTGCAGACACCACGTCTAGACTTCTTTGTATTGCTTCCCTAGCACTTAGCCTACATGGTTTCCAGCATGCTGTTGGCACTTGCGAATAGAAGGATGGATGGATTGGAATGGAATGGAATAGATGGACACATAGATGGATGGATGGACAGACAAATGATGGGGAAAAAAATAAAGTTGAAAAGGTACAAGAACCAGGTCAAAGTGCCCTGTATATCCTGGAACAGAATTTGGATTTTATCCTAAAGGCAATTGAAGACCAGGAAGTATTTTAAATGGAAGTATGACAACATCCCTAATTGGATTTTTGAAAGATGGGGATACAAAGGAGCCTAGAGAGACCAGTTTAGAATCTGCAATAGATCAAGCAAGAAGATGGAGAGGAGGTGGAGAGAAGATTGGTTCGAGAGATAATTAGGGGATTGAACTATGAGAACTTTATTAATCAATAGGAATGGGTAGGATGCCAGGTTTCTGTCTTGGATCATTGATGCCAATCACTGATCAGAAGATAAGAATAAGGAGCAGGTTTTGAGGATAAATAACACGTGAGGTCCTTCCTCTGTGCTCAGTGGCAATGTCAAATCTGCTCACTTTTCTCAAGCTTCACCAAAGATGCCCAGCAGAGAATCTCACTTGTTTTCTCCTCCAGGGAAAGTCATAGTCATCAAGCAAGAACCTCTCCACCTCCTTACTGCCGGTGACTAACCTGTCTGCATCCTTCTCCTTCAGTCCTTGGTAGAGGAGGTTCCTCCCCAGGTCTCCTCCAACCCTGTGCCCCAGGACCTCACCCACAGTAAAGCCTCTTCTTAGACCTTTAACCTGTCCCTCTCCACTCTTCTCCACAGCATATAGCTTTCAAATGTCTCCTGAATTAAAAAGAACCTTCTTCCACGTGTTGCTCATTCCTTGCTTTTCTTTAACAACTGGCTTTCTACTTGTAGTACATTTTTGTTGTGAAAAGCTCAAAAATACATATGAAGGAGATGAAAACGAAGTTACATGGATTTCTACTATCCAGAAATAGTTCTTGCTGATAGGCTGGTATATTTCTTTCTAGTAATTTTTCTATGCAGATATGCCTGCATGCAGAAATGAGTATTTTATACTTTTCACTTCAAACTACAAGCATTTTCCATGTTTAAAAACAAATTCCATTGACATTTTAAATGATGTGTAAATAATCTATTGTCTGGCTATACCAAAATTTATTTGATTAAATCTTACTATTGCACTTTTAAATTTTTCTAATCTTTTTTTCAATGTTTATTTATTTTTGGGACAGAGAGAGACAGAGCATGAACGGGGGAGGGGCAGAGAGAGAGGGAGACACAGAATCCGAAACAGGCTCCAGGCTCTGAGCCATCAGCCCAGAGCCCGACGCGGGGCTCGAACTCACGGACCGCGAGATCGTGACCTGGCTGAAGCCGGACGCTTAACCGACTGCGCCACCCAGGCACCCCTTAAATTTTTCTACTATTTTTGTCAAGGTAAGTAGCATTATGTACTATAAACGCTTTTACTCACATTTCAGATTGTTTCCTTCAGATAGATTTCTAAAATTGGGATTCTTACGTCAAAGAGTATGAACGTCTTTAAAGTTTTTGATACATATTCCCAAATTGCTTTCCAGATAGGTTGCACCAAAATACATTGCTATTCATTCTGCCTTTGCCAGGCTTATCATTCTTAAGACTGAAAAAGAATCTTTTATCTAATGATCAAAAACGATATCTGATTTTTTTATTCTGTATTTCTTCAATTAAAAGTGAAGCTGGACACTGAACTATACACTTAAAAATGGCTAAGATGGTAAATTTTATGTTATGTGTATTTTACCACAATAAAAAATTTTTTTGCAAAAAAAAGTGAAGTTGGGCATTTTTAATATTTCTTAGTCATTTCTATTTTCTTTTCTTTCTTTTCTTTTTTATGTATTTATGTCCTTTACCCATTTAACTATTGTGCTCTTAATATTTTTTCTTATTGCTGTTTATGAGTTCTTTATATATTAAAGGCATTAAATCCCTTGCTGTCAATTTTACTAAAAATATTTTCCCCTACTTGTTTTGACATTTAAGTTCATTTATGAGCTTAGGCATTTATGGAGCAGGGAGTAGTGTGGAGACATTTTAAATTTTTATATATTCAAATATTTTAATAATGTCCTTTGAGATTTCTTTCATTACTACTATGCTCGAAAATTCCTTTTCTAGGGGCGCCTGGGTGGCGCAGTCGGTTAAGCGTCCGACTTCAGCCAGGTCACGATCTCGCGGTCCGTGAGTTCAAGCCCCGCGTCAGGCTCTGGGCGGATGGCTCGGAGCCTGGAGCCTGTTTCCGATTCTGTGTCTCCCTTTCTCTCTGCCCCTCCCCCGTTCATGCTCTGTCTCTCTCTGTCCCAAAAATAAATAAAAACGTTGAAAAAAAAAATTTAAAAAAAAAAAAAAAGAAAATTCCTTTTCTAGCCAGCCACCAGGGAATTGTTCATCTACATGATTCTATTATGGCTAATGTTCTTTAGTCTGAGCCGTAAAATAAAGATGAAAACACTTATTCTCCATCTCAGGGAACTCTACCAGCCAGTGAGGGAGCAGACATGCACACATATAAATACAAATGCCTAAGGGACTGCTGGAAAAGGACTGTTCCCCCCACTTGAGAAAAGTTCATGACTAGGTCATGGGGCCACATTTGCCTAAATCAGCTCATCTTCTGCTTCTATCATCATGTATTAATTTGGGATCATTTAACACATTCACAAAACTGTACTATTTCCAGAAATATATGAAATGGGAATATGATAACTCATCCCAGCTAATCAGCCCTTTCTTCCTGGCTCTGGAGGTTTTAAAAACAATGACTCATGAAGTATTTGCCAGGCAACCATCCATCCAGTCTTCCCACAAGTCTGAGTTTGTCAGCCTGCCTCGAATTTATCTAAGAAATTAAATCTCGATTTTAGTTTTATTAGCACATGTACTGCTTTGCTGTTTTTCAGAAAACACTGTAAAAGGAAACATGTAGGTTATAATGAAGATAAAGAAGAAATGAAAAGCCTCGGGTACAATGGCAATGATTGTTAATAAAAAACCATTAACAAAGGTTTCCAGAAATTAATCAGCACAGATGGACATGGCAACCACTTGTGAAGGAAGTCTTTGTAGAAATGCTCTGCAGCAAGGGTTCTGGGAAATGCTGAGTGTCACACACTGGTAAGAGGAGCATAAAATTGGTACAACCTTTCCATAGGACGATGCTCACTGTGAGTTAAGAGGCTTAAAGGTGTTTATACTTTGTGATGTAATAATTCCATTTCTTGAAATCTATTTCAAAGAAATAATCAGAGATTTAGGTATACTGATAATCATTGCAGTGATATGTATTATGGTAGATATCCTAAACAGCCTTAAAAATAGGGAATAATTAGATAAATTATCGGTAGAACCATACTGTAGGTTATACTACATAACCATGCAAAAGTATGTTTTCAGAAAAATCTTCTGTGTAGTGACCTAAGAATATGCTTTCGATACAATGTAAGATGAAAAAAATCAGGCTACAAAAGATACGTACAGTTGATTCCAATTGAGGTTTATGTTGTATAAAAGAGATTGAAGGAAATACGCCAATGGTTCTCTGTAACTAATGAGATTACAGATGCTCCTTACATTCTGGATTTTCCAAATTTTCTACAATAAATTAAGCTCAATGAGGAGGCAAAAAGCTACTTTTGTAAATGTTTGCTCTGTGCAATAAAGGCCAGTCCTTTTGATTGGCTATGAGTGGGTCTATTTTCACCCAGACCCATTTCCAGAAAACTGGCTGAAGTTTAGAGGTATAGAGTTTCCTGACTCCTTCCATTAAAAATATAGAAGACATGCTTCACCCTTTACTTAAAATATGAATCAAAGCATGTTCCACATTCATCTATGTTCCCACCCTGCAAGGGTTGGGAAAGCTGTAAGCAACTTTCTCCGAAAAGACCCATTGCTTCTTAAAGAAAACAGTAAAGAAATAAAAACACATTGAGTGCCTACCATATGCCAGGTAATTTCACATACATTATCTTATTTGATCCTCACAGAACACTGTAACATTGACTTTCAACATATTTAAGCAACTTATCCAAGTTACAGAAGTATTAATAAATAAAGCGGAGATCTGAAACCCAGTCTACAGACTCCTAGTCAAGAACTCATCACAGCAGCCTTTTATATGTACATCTGCACATCTGAGAAATACATATCGTCCGAAAGTGTCCACGTTATTTCAATTACGTTTCAGCTTAGAGAAATAAGACATTCATATTTTACACTCATTTGTTAAGTATATGATAATAAATATGCATACATTTGCTACTTATCATATATTTAAGCTCTGCTATCCATTATCGTCATTTCAAGCTGCTTCATACAGAACAAATACACAGTTCTTCTCAAACAACAAGCCTTCTGTAACATTTTGAAAGGATTCGTTGAAAAAATTTGGGTCGCAGATTGTGCATTTAAATTTATCTTTCCAGATTCACTTCTTTCAATCCTTTCCCAAGTCACTAGAGATATGTGTTCACCTTTACTGGGAATCCCCTTGTGCTCACCCCGGCACCCATACTTCGCACAACCCCAAAGAAATCAATCTCACTCCTCTCCATTAATCCTCGTCTAAACCCAATTTCAAATTTTGGTTCAACATTCACCAACTGAAGGCAGTTTTCTAAGACTGGCCCAGTTCTGCTTGGATCATTCACTCTGTATTCTCCTATTGGTGACACATTTAATATGTTCTTTTTCTTTGTGTCTGGGGTTTTTGTTGTTTTTTGTTTTTGTTTTTAATGTTTATTTATTTTTGAGAGAGAGAGAGAGACAGAGCGTGAGTGGGGGAGGGGCAGAGAGACAGACACAGAATCTGAAGCAGACTCCAGGCTCCCAGCTGTCAGCGCAGAGCCCCACGTGGGGCTCAAACCCACGAACTGTGAGATCATGACCTGAGCCGAAATCGGACGCTTAACCGACTGAGCCACCCAGGCACCCCACATTTAATATGTTCTAAATTATTGCACACTTCTTATATCATTTTGTGTTTCTTCTCACTCGCTTTGTTTCTACCTATTTACATTCTGTTTCCCAGGAACCATGACTATATCTTGTTTTCTCTCTTTTTTCACCCCAGATGCTGTACATTTTTTATTCATTATGTACATAATGGCTATCCAATAAATGCTTGTTAAATAACTGTCCTCAGCTCACTTATATTCACCTACAAACACAGACTCAAGCAAAACAAACAAACAAACAAAAATCAGTGAAATGGAAAAGGTAGAGGAAAAAACCCCACACTTTGAATTCGTGTATAAGCCTTTACCTTCGTGAGTTAACTTGTACGTGAGAAAGTACACTAGAATGTATGAAAAAAGCAGGTATCAGTGTGCTCATCTTATATTTCAATATATGAAAATTGCTTATCCAAATTTCCCTTAAATCTGTAAGTTAAACATTATTGAAAAACAAATTATGTAGTCTTGTTTAAAAAAAAAAAAAAGTCTTAGCTAAGGAAACCAGCCATTTGAATACTTTTTTAACCACCATTTTACTTTAATCACAGAAACATGAACTGAATCAGGAAACTGAACTAAAGTAAACCCCAAATCAAAAACCCAAAATGAAAAAAAAAAATGAACTATATTAATCTGCAGAAACACAAAGGGAACCAAAAGAAGTATGGTATAGCTTTTTACAGAACCAAAATCTCCCAGAAAATTATTTGCTTATGTCTGCTTTTTTTTCCAGATAAATTACATTTTTCAATACTTTTAGAAAAAGGTTATCCAGCAAGATAGTGTGTCCTTAAGAAGAACAGTTGGAGGGGCGCCTGGGTGGCGCAGTCGGTTAAGCGTCCGACTTCAGCCAGGTCACGATTTCGAGGTCTGTGAGTTCGAGCCCCACGTCAGGCTCTGGGCTGATGGCTCGGAGCCTGGAGCCTGTTTCCGATTCTGTGTCTCCCTCTCTCTCTGCCCCTCCCCCGTTCATGCTCTGTCTCTCTCTGTCCCAAAAATAAATAAAAAACGTTGAAAAAAAATTTAAAAAAAAAAAAAAAAAAGAAGAACAGTTGGATATTAAATAAAATATTTATTCAACTCTTCTCTCCAGAAGCGCTTAGCCAATCCAGTCTGGACAACAAGCTGAAAACCAGGTCCTTCCCAGAAGAGCTCGGAAACACAGGGAGCAAACCAAGTCAGAGGCTGCAAGTCCCTGGTCCTATTCTGAGGTGGTGAAGGATCCAAACACAGGTAGAGGAAAGGAATGAAAAGGCTCATCTCTACTTTTTTTTTTTCTTTTTAAACTCTCTCCTGTTCTCATGATCTTTTCTCCCTTCTTCTCTCTTTTGTGCAAATCATCTCTTTTTCCTACACTCCTTTTGCTTCTTATTTCCGTATCTTTGTCTTCTATATCTTATTATCGCTCCTGTTTCTTTTCTCATCCCTGTTATCCCCTTTCCCTTCTCTTTTGTTTTGCCACTACTTTTTTCTTTCTGTAGATCCTTGTTTTCCGACCTTTCCCTTCTCCGTTTTCTCTTTCTTTTCAATTATCCGATCTCATTTCCCACCAAAAGGTTTATGATCTTATGAAGCAGATTTGACAGTATTTACTTATTTGCTTTATCCAAAGTGATGATACGCACTATTCATAATATAGGGGGGGAAATGTTATTTATACACTTATCAAGCCTTCTTGTTAAATGCTATTTCCATTTCTGCACCACCACTCCATAATTTTCAAAGCAGTTTTTAGTGAACATTGGTAATCAATTCAAAATTCATAACAGTGGTAGATTTTAAAATAACCTTGTGATTTCTCACAGTTATCCTTAGCATCCAAGATGATCCCAATGATTCTTATCTCCTGGTATTTATGCCCTCACGTAATCAGTCACTTCCCACATTGTATGAAGGTCAGTTTGTGTGACTAGTAGAACATGATGGAAGTGATAGTGTGACTTCTGAGGTTAGGTCACAGAAAACATAGCAACTTCCACATTGCTTACTTGAATCATTTGTTCCAGGAGAATTCACCCAGCATGTTGTAAAGACACTCAAGCAATCCTATGGAGAAGTATACATTATGAGAAAACAAGGTTCCCTGTCAACAAGCAGCACGTATTCCCCAGCCATGGGAGTCCGCCATCTTGGAAGCAGACTCTCTAGCCCCAGTCAAGCTTTCTGCAACCTGGGCAACATCTTGACTGCAACTTCATGAAAGACTCCCCAGCAGAACCTTAGCTTCTCCCTAATTCCTCCCAGAAATTGTGAGAGATAAATGCCTATTGTTGTTGCTTCAAGCCACTAAATTTTGTGGTAATTTGTTATGCAAAAAATAGATAAAATGCTTTTTGGAGGTAAAACCAAAGCAATTTTTGCATACGTAAACACCTGAAAATACTTCTTTCTTTACTCTACCAGTAGTGCATACACACCCATCAATTCTGGAAATGAAATTTTGAAAAATTCTCTGGAACTTTCTTTTCTGCACTCAGGTTAATTCAGCAGTGCTTCTGTTGTTATTCTCATATAAGGATGGAGAAAATAATATACATAGAATAAAATTAATAATTTTATGTTTAACAAGTCTAGTTACATCATAAAACAAGGCTCCTATGGCAACTTATGATAAATAAGATCCTCCAAAAAAAAATCAAAGCAATAAGGTACAAAGGAGAAAAATAGTTCCATTCTCTCAAAACAGTGCATTTATACCCTGAATTGTCTTTTTTTAATTATCCATAATATAGAGCTAAAGAACATTCTTGTTATTTGTTCTCATTTTGAAGACATTTATACATCCCCTAGTCATAATTATATTTTTGAATAAATTTGAAATCAAAAGTAATATTAAAAATCTTATCAATAGGTATTGCTATCTAGCTTCCACCACTGCATGTTTTCTTATATTAAAAAAAAAGGGAACTCATCCTTTTAATGACCCAAGAATGTAATCTAACAATGCTATTAACCTAAAGCTAAAATTGAACATCAAAACATCCCTCCATATGAAAACTGAACCCTACTGTTATATCATTTAATTGAATCTTTAGATTCACTTTCAGTGCATCAGTTCCCAATTGCACTGGGAAGTTACTGCCAAATTACTGCTATAATTCTGAATTTTTTTCTTGCAAAGTATCCTGATGGGTATAATGTGATCATCATTTACATGATCCAAGATTAGGATGATAATAAAAAGGAATTAGATCAAAACACCAGCTAAAGAATCCTTCGGTATGTATTTCCTTTATAATAATAACCACACTATATTTGTAGTGGCCTATGAGGATTTTGATAATCTGTACAGATTAAAGGCTGAGTGAAATTCATCAGATGATTCAACAAATATTTACTGAGCTCTGCTAAGATGCCAGACATCATCCTAGAGCTTGAGAAACGATGAACAAGAGTGTCAATTCCTTGCTTTCATGGTCTTCATATTGGAATAGTTGGCAGACAGACCAAAGCCAGGTTTAAAAAAAAAAAATGAGTGGATTGTTTCAGATGGTAATCAGTGGTGTGAAGAAAAGCCAGAGTGATATTGGGGGGCGGGGGAGAGGGGTACTTTGTAAGGGGTGGTCAGGGAAGGCATCTCTCAGGAAGTGATGCAATCTGAAACTCTGGATCAGAGCATTCCAGTCGGAGGAAGTATCTGATGAGATTGAATCATTTCTTCAGGTGATGTGCCACTAATTTGTATGCCCCCCGAATTCTGAGATACCCTGTGAAACACTGTCAAATGTGTTTTTGTTTCTGATGTACACAGTGGTACTCTAGGTTTGGTCCTAGCACAGATATGATGAACATAGGCAGAGGGTCAAATATATTGACCCCTCTTCACCTGTACCTTAACAACCTGGGGTAATGGGAATATTAGGTATCCAACTTATCTGGCCCTGATTTTAAGGATTTGAATTGCTGTTGGAAAAACTGGTGGTGTTGGATATTTATCAATTGTAAGACTAGGATCTTACAGTGCTTTGTTATTCTATGAAAGAATCTTTATTTTCCATCAGCCAGCCTCTTAAATTAACATCATTTTGAAGTCTAGCCAGTTCAAAGACGGCAGAATCAACTATAACGCCCGGTGTTTATAGAATCACGTTTCCAAGTGCCTGCCCATGAAGTAGCTTAAGACACACAGCAGCCTCCCACCAATGAAGACAGTATCACAAAGTAGTGACTCTGCACGTAAAGAAGCTGGTGTGACCAAGACACCATAAAAGGCTCCCTTACTCCCCTCGTAATCCCCTCAAAGACTTCAGTAAGCCCATCTAGATCTGTGTCTAGAGGCCTCGCCACAATTTCTTTAAAAATCCCTAAATACTTATTCTCAGAGGTTTTTCTCTCCTTGGGTCCACACAAGTTCACTCTGACCTACTCTGCTGATCTGGATACACGCCCAGCTCTTACGCGTTTACAAAAATAATAATAATAATAATAAGACTTAACACTGAATGTGTAACCAGTTCGTTAACTTCAGCTAAGATTCTCGCGCGGGAGGGAGGAGAGAAAGCGTCAGGACAGATGCAAGCCACTTCCGCCCTCCCATTGGCTGCAGCCCTTTCGCTCGGCTGGGAAGTCCCTGCCCATTTGCTCCCTTTGTCTCAGAAACATTCCGCCCACACCCCAGCCCCTCCCGGGCTCTCTTCTCCTCTCCCCGTTCTTATCAGGGTATTTTTCAAAGCGAAAGCAGACCCCTTTCTGAGAGAAATTCTGGTGTTAAAAAAAAATAGCGTTCCTCTGCCTTAAAACACATGATGCACCAGTTCTCATATTGGGCCCACTTCGTGCTGGAATAGACCTCAGGAGGTTTCGTGTTATTTTAGATCTTGGTGAGCCTCACTTCTACCAAAAATAAAAGAGTTTTAAAAAGTGGAGCCACAGGGAGGAGTGTTTAGAGGGGAGGAACTAACAAGTGGTTTTCCACATTTGCTCAGGGAGGGGGTGGGGAGGGTGTTGATCTGTGAGGTTTGTCAAGGCTGGCTTCCAAAGACAAGTTACAAGCACAGAAGAGCAGGCCTTTTCACTTTCTATGGGATCGGATTCTGCTGCAAAGTGGGACCGCGCAAAATGAGCTTTTGACATATTTCTTTTAAGTTGCTCCGTACACCATAGGGTTTTGCATCTTCTGATCCTTCTCTCATAAGGGAGGGATCGCCACACACAGGAGAACATCAAGAATTCCTGAGTGTCATTAGAAACAGCCTCTACTCTATCTACTTAGGTTCCTTTGTGAGGATTGCTTTTCTGAAGGAAATACATTTATCTGAAAGCCACAGAAAATTTCCAAATAGAGGGTAGCTTACTGAAATAGTAAGGGCTAGTGCCTCTGGGATACTTTATTTATATGATATAATGAAATGTGATTCCTTTGAAATTGACAAGCAAACGAGGAAAAACCAAAGTCATTTTTTTTACGGAAACGTTTCATGACGATCTTAGCTTTTACATCATTACGTTTTCCTTGGCTCAGCTGATAATGGGCATGTAAACTGTTTCATGCAATTGAAAGGAGCATAATTTTCACATAATTTGGGGGTGTGGTTATTACTCAAACATTTAAGCACAATTATTATAAACAAACGCCCATAGAATTAATTCATCTGGGCCGGTATTTCCATGATCAAGCCCACACCCCCATCCTTTCTTGACCCCTGCTTGGTAACTTCGGACTCACTTTAATCACGCTTTATCCTCACCGTGCTTTTTTTTTTTTTTTTAAGTTTATTTATTTTGAGGGACCGAGAGAGACAGAGAGGGAGAAAAAGAGAGAGAACAGCGGGGGAGGGTCAGAGAGAGAAGGAGACAGAGGATTCAAAGCAGGCTCTGTGCTGACAGCAGAAAGCCTAACACGGGGCTGGAACCTATGAACCTGGAGATCATGACCTGAGCCAAAGTTCACGCTTAACAGACTGAGCCACCCAGGATCCCCCCTCACAGTGTTTCTTAGTAAGAGTCCATTTTTGTCATCCCTCTGCAATGAAATGCTGTTCATTAGCTTGATCTGCGGGACCTAACTGATCTCTGCAGGACCACAGATTTGTTTGCCCCACATGGACAGTGAGTGATTATACTGTTTCTAAAGCAGTTCTCCTTAGCAAATGCCCAACAGGACTTTCAAAGGTCTTAATGATAATAGAGATGGCTCCCCTAATCAATGTTCCCTCTGCCTCTGTTTGACCACCTCACGTAAAAGCAAGTGCAAGAATGTAACAGGGAGGAAACAGAAATGACTATTTTCTCAGCAAAGCTGTGCAGAAAACTTCAGTCGTCTGGTTTCCACAACCGTAATTATCCATGTACCCGGGGCCCCTACCAGCTCCGTAACAATCAGGCCCCTGGGAAAGACCACAAAACAGTAGGTTCCAACCTAACTAATGCATGTTCAAAACATAAAATGACATTTAGGCATCTAGGATATTGAAATATACTGTGAGTTTATTTTTAGAGCAGTGAAGCATTCAAACCCTCAACCTGCCTCCTGACAACACCTGCAAGGTGAGGGTGCTGATCCTAACAGGCGTATTTTCTAGAAGCCCAAGGGCCAATTGAAACACACTGAGTATTGTTAAAATGTGGATTCTGTTCCCTTAGGTAGACAGTTATTATGCACCTACTATATACAAGGTATCATGAGGATCACAAGATGAGTAAAATAATTATTTTCCTCAAGAAAGTCATATATCCTCACGGAGAATGGAGAGCGTGTTCGTAGTAAAAATGACCTGACAGGTATTTACTGAGTGTTTACCATGTTACCAGATGCTCCACATGCATTCTCTTATAGAATCTTCATGAAACTGTTTAGAAAAATGATTAAAGACCATTTAGGTGAAACAAATTATTTAACATGCCGTGAAGTGGACAGTCTCCTTTTGGGCCTGCAAAATGGGGCGGAGGGCAAGAAACTTTTATGAGATAAAGAATAAAGAACAAGAAAGAGAAAAATAGAAAATATCTGATTGTCTTGGTCCCCACAGTCCACCTTGTTTGGGGTGAGAAGGCCCAGAGCTGGCTCGACATTTGGAGCTGGCTGACTGAATATACTGTTTCTGGTCAAGCACAGCCATTCACAGGGACACAAAAGTTGCCTAAGCTTCTGTTTCCTGATGTGGCACCTTGGGCAGGAGCGGCTCCATCTTGGGCCTAGAAATTTATTTCAACACAACCTTAAGATGTAAGGACTGTTACTATCTTTGTTTGCAAATGAGGAAACCGAGACAGAGAGGTTAAAAAAAACATGCTAAGGCCAGAAGAACGTGGTGAGGCCAAGATTCAAACGCTGAGTCTGCTGTCAGCATTTCCCTCCCTGGTCATTCACTGCACTGTGCCCGGCACCATCAGACTAGAACAGAGAGGTTCACAGGGCCTGACAGACAGCAGGGTGCAGAAGAGTAGAGAGAGCTAGAAGGGAAACTTTGAAAAGCTTGGAATGCTCTCTGTCTTCCTCTCACACATACATTCAGCACACACACACACACACACACACACACACACACACACAGTGTCCTTTCAGGTGAACTGAGAAAACTGAAAGCATTATTCAAAAAAAACAAGAGAGAAAAGCATTGCCCCATCCCCTTTCTCGCCTCTCAATATCATTTATCAATTTGAGAAAAGGGTTTTAGGGCTGAATTATCCTGATCACTGCTTAGATCACTTCATACATGTAGCCAAAACTTCCCTCCAGACTTTTATAAGGAAAGTGAGTTCTATGAGCTAGAAATCACATTCATCTTGCTCATTTTATCCCAGACTGTTCAACTATCCTATATGCTAAGCTTGTCAAGATTTGATTTCTCACCATGGTCCCCTATTTTACGGGCAAAATTCCCAGTATCTTCAGCCCAAGTGACTTATATACAGTCGGTCTAACAGCTGGATTGGTGGGCTGCCTTGATTGAATTTAACACCCAAATAAATTAAGGTTTTTCAAAGTTGATTTAAATCCTCATCAGGCAAACATTGGTAACGCAGAGAAGAAAATTAGATCTCGTTCAATTGATTCAATTTCCAGATTTGTTACTGAAGTCATTTATGGTTTTTAGTTTGACTCAGATGGAGATACACAGATAACTAGTTAATGCAAACAGTAATATCAACACATGGCTTAAAAATAAAGAGAAACATGATATGAGAAGAAATCAGCCCTAGCAACAGAAAATAACACAAGTAAACAAGGCTCGCAGTAGTCCCCATGCTCCCCAGCCCCAACAGTTTCCTTTACTGCACAGATGCACGTTTCTGCCACAAGGAAGTCAGAACTGGTGCTACATCTTAACTTCCTACCTTCCTTTTCCTTCCCTTGCCTCCTGTGGGTGGTCCGATGTCTCCGCAGTGTTTGCAGGTGTATGTGGAGGAAGAGGCTAACAGGTGTTCCCTAGTTAACCTTGCCCTCGCTCTCACGGGGCCACGTCCCAACAGAGCGAGGAGCAGACCCCGTCAGGCTCTGTGGGAGCCAAGACTGTATCATCACACAGCCTCAGATCAGCATTGAGATCCGGGCTCTCACTACCTATATGACCTTGGGTACAGTACTGAAACTTCCCCCGCCTGAGTGTCCTCACAAATAAAACCGAGACAACGCTTGCCCCATAGAGCTTTCATGCCGATTAAATAAACTGTTTAAAAAAAAAAAAAACAACTAAGTGTCAGAGGCGCAGTAGCCTCTGCTCACCAGCCTCTACTCGTTCATCTTTCTTTCCACCTTCTTAAGGATTCCTCCCAGTTCCCTGCAATTTGGACTATATTTGGGGGTCTTTCCCCCCTAAATCATACTACCTCTTCTGCATTTGTCCTACTCTGTCCCTCCCTAGAGAGTGGACCTATCCTCACATTCCCAGAGAATCTCCACCATGGGGTTTACTTCCCTTTCCTTTTCTGCATTTCGTCTTTGATAACAACAACCTGCATGTGCTAAGCCTCTGCTATGGTGTGAATGTATGTGTCCCTCCAAAATTCATATGTTGAATCCTAACCCCCGTGGAATGGTATTTGGAGGTGGGGGCCATGGGAAGGGATTAGGTCTTAAGGGTGGAGCTTTCATGAACGAGATCAGTGCCCTTGTAGAAGGGACCCCAGAGATGTGCCATCTACACTTCTGTTATGTGAGGACATGGCAAAAAGCCATCCGTGAACCAGGAAGCGACTCTCCCCAGACCCAGGATCTGTCGGTGCCCTGATCTTGGACTTCCCAGCTTCCAAAACCGTGAGAGATAAGTTTCTGATGTTTTTATAAGTCCTCCAGTCAGTGGTATTTTTGTTAGAGCAGCCTGAAGGGGCTAAGCAGCCCCTGACCATTTACAAAGCAACATCATAGCCAAGCTCTCATTTGTGCCTCCTTATGTTTCTATAGCAGAGGAAGGATGGGTATTATTTCTCCTTGTTTTATTTAAAAAAAAAATCAAAGGTCTAAGCGATGAAGGGATTTGCTCAAGGTTGCATCAAGAGAAAAGAGAAGGAATGCTGAACATAAAGAGAAGAGCTGAATATAAATCAGAGAGCAAGGCAATGTCTCTGCCTCATGGACCTTCCGTTTTAGTTATGATGGACTTATTGAAAATAAATAACTTTTTATACAATAACACAAATGATTTGCAATGTCAGAGAGTTGTAAGTGCTAAGTAAAAGTAATAAAGCAGGATAAGAGGACAAATAGAAAGATGGATGGGGGAAAGAAGAGGCTCCTTTAGATAGGATAGTCCTGAAAGACATCTCTTTTTTTTTATGTGAATTTATTTTTGAGACAGAGCATGTAAGTGGGGGAGGGGCAGAGAGAGAGCGGGAAAGAGGATCCAAAGCAGGCTCCGTGCTGACAGCAGAGAGCCCGATTCAGGGCTTGAACTCATGAACTGTAAGATCATGACCTGAGCTGAAGCTGGACGTTTAACCGACTGGGCCACCCAGGCATCCCCTGAAGGACATCTCTTAAGCAGAGACCTGAACAGAGTGGGGGATTAGTTATGTGAATACCCACAGAAACAGCTTTCCGGGCAGAGGGAACAGCAAGGACAAAGGTCCTGAGGCGGGTGTGTCTTGGCCGGTTTAAGGAACAGTATGTCCATTGCACATTAATTTTACTGGTTGTTATTAGGTGTTAGTTGAAAGAAGCATTCTGTGGTCCAGTAACTTTCCGAGCCTCTGGGTAAAGCAGAACTTCTGAGAGCCTCTAATACACAAATGTGCTCCGCGAATCTTCTCGAGCAAGCTGCAGCGCACGATGTTGCACAATGTTATTCAACCATGGAAACCTTTCCTCAAGGAGCATCTCAGGGGATTATTGTTCCACAGAACACTCTGGAAAATGCTGCACCACACCCTGCTTTTACTGGAAAGAGGAAGTTGGGCTAGGAACTAGCACTTTAGGCGCCGTGTAAAGCCATCGGAGGACACCTACAGAGGGACAACAATCCTATCAGGCAGTGGCCAGGCCCACTTATCCACAGGGGTGAATGTGCAGCCAATCCGGTTTTTTGTCAACTATCTGAAACTACGCTTGGCCCCTATTTCCTGTCTGAACCTCTGGGGTTTTCCATGATTTAACCCTGGTTAGTTGATTCCATGCTCTGCTGATCTTCCTTAGTGCTCTCATTTGGGGAAATGGGAGTGGGCAGAACAGGAACAGTGGAAATCTGCTCAGCGCGTGCTCCCCCTCAGGCTGGGGGTGGGGAGCAGGGCAGGGGGCGATTTCCACGTCCCTGAATGAAGTGTGCAGTTGGTGGCCTCCCCTGCAGCCCAGGGCAGGAATTCGGCTCACATCTTTGCTCTGCGCACTCTGAGCTCTGTCTGCCGTGGACACATCCAGAAGCGATTCAGCTGCAGACAGGTGCGGATGCTACAAGAGGAAGACTCACATTTGGCAGGAAAGCTGCCAGCTGTGGAGAATGCGGATCACTGCCTCGCTAGGGAAGCATTCCCAAGCCCTCCAAGCTATGAAGCCAGGAAGTGAATGGGAAGCAGCTGGAGTGAGCCGGGCGGAAGGGACAAGCCAGAGAGAGCAGGAGAGCACCCGACGGTGGCCTGACCCCAGGGAGCCCAGCAGAGGCCAGCTGGGCCAGCTTCCCCAGAGAAAGCAGTGAAAGGGAGTGGCTGGTCCCAGGGGTATCAGCGGGCAGGCTGGACCAAGTCACATCAGAAGAGTGCCAGCGGGAGTCATCAGTTGGCTTTTAAAGAAAACTAAACTGTATAAATAAATAGATGTTAATCCCAGATGCTGCTCACTCCTGAAATACATGAAATGTAAGTGACCAAGTGAAAAACACTGAATGAATTCTTTCTTTCAGGACTTTCAAAGAAATCTTACAAAAGCAGATCTGGCTAAGAGCTTGGCCACAGACGAACAAGTACATCCCAGACACAAGGAGAGTTTTTTCATGGTCATGTCTTGTCGTAGGGCTTTTTAACAAGTTGACTTAAGGCTGTGATGCGTACGCAGCTGAGAAAGTCTACTGAAAACAGCAAATGCCCCAGGCCAGAATTTGTGGGCATTTTCTCTTCGTGTGACATTAGAGATAAAATTAAAGATAGAAGAATTATTATAACTTTTATTAAGTGTTGAGAGTTTGTTGAGCACCCGACACTTTGCACACAGCATGTTTAATGTTTACAACAAGCTAGTGTTGCTATGCCTTTTTTACACACGAAGAAACTGTGGTTAACGTGTCTGATGCCACAGGGTTAGTTAAGGGGTTGTTGGTCTGAAATGCAGACCCAGACCTCCCTGACTGGGAAATCAGGCTCTCTCTGCTGTCACACTAAGGCCTGTGTTATCACATCGACAGCAGCATAAGATACTCAGAACTGAGGACTTGCTGTACAAGGAACCATGCACTTCCTTTCCAGCGCACCTGTCTACTCACTAGCAATTTATAAAATACATCTTTTGGGGTACCCTTTCTGTCAGATGTTGGGGAGATCAATAAATATTTGCATGGCGCTTTGAGAGAAGGAGAAGGAAAATCCTAGATTTAAAAAAAAAAAAAAGGAAGTACTACGTCACAGGATGGATGGGATAGATCAGACATAAACTTGGACAGGTTTGACTGCTCTAAGTCACTCACACGTTGGTAACTTTGAACCCTTATGTGAAGCTGCCAGGTTAGAGCTCCATGAGATACTTAAAGAAACCACAGAGCCACTGTGGTCACTTCCTCACCAGCTTCTGGGACACTTAGTCTTACTGTTCTCATACTCTTCAGACTGCTCTTGAATTCTGAAGACGCTTTTCAGAAGTAGGTAAAAGTCCAATCAAATAACTATCAAATTGGACTTTGCAGGGTCTATGTGAAACCCTTATATGTCCTCATATACTTGATCACTTACGTGATCAACTTCTTCTGTTCTCTCCAACATACCTTCCCAGAGCTAAATGTCACTCACATTTATGTCACACTCAGCCCGCGCTGTTACCTATACATTTTGTTCTTATTGACAAAATGGTGCATGTACACATTTTTCAGCTACATATCTGGCGATACACAACCAGGGCTGAAAATAGTGCCTAAACTCCCCACCACAGTGATAGTTTGACTAGCACATAATTCCTACAATCGCTTAGGGTTGCCTAGGTAATCTAAATAATTTTACTTTGGTTAACAAATGGTAGCTGTGTAAAAACACAAAAGAGAAAGCATGCTTTAGCGATGTCAATATAGTATGCACAGTGATATTAATTATCATATCTTATAACGAGTAAAATTTTATGAAAACATTTTGGAATAGTTTTTATTAGCAGTCTCTACTTCCATACTATACCCACAGATTGAAAATATCTACAATTGGAAGAGAAATTGAGGAACAAAATTAATTCACTTACATAAAACCACCAAGAAAGTTAATCACAGTCTGCAGTCTGGAATCTAGTTCAATTTAAGTTCGACATTAAAGCTACTGCAGAAAACTTCCTTTGTAGTGAAATGAGCTTTAATTTTTGGAAGCTTTGTAGCCATTCTTGTAATCATTCAAGGTCAAATGCAAAAAGATAGAGCAAAAAAGAACAAAGCTTGTCTGTGATTGCAAAAAGGGGCAAATTTTCTTTCAATCTTTTCCCTATTTCAACAAACTGAAACCAAGCCTTTCCAACCTAGTTCTATGCAACTGTATCCGCACTTACTTGCCTACCTTCCAATTTTTTTGCATCTTTAAATGATTTATTTTAACATTTGGACCCAAAGCAACACCCATTTTATGCACAAGTAGAGTTTCTTTGTGCTATAATTGAAGACAGTGGAATAACTCTCCTTTGTCCTTGATAACGTGAATGCCACTACCCAAAAATGCCTTTCTTTGGATGAGGATATTGCCCCCAATTCAAACATAAACGTTCGCTTTTTATCATGCACTGGGATTGCCGGGGAGGGTGAATATCACCTCTTACAATTTACCATTTGGATGTTTGATAAAAGCAGTTTACGAGAAGGAAAATAGCTTCCCCAGTGTTAAGCTTGAGAATACAAACACTGTTTGGGGCCCTAGCACTAACTGCCTTAACACTTTGCTGAAAGTCGGTATCCCCAAGCTAAACAAGGGAGAGTAAAATATGTAGGTGTGTCCTAGTCAGTGCTTGGAAAATGAAAAGGTGAAAAGCTCTTTTTTCAATTTTTTTTAATGTTTATTTATTTTTGAGAGAGATAGAAACGGGGACAGAGCATGAGCAGGGGAGGGGCAGAGAGAGAGAGAGGGAGACACAGAATCTGAAGCAGGCTCCAGGCTCTGAGCTGTCAGCACCAAGCCCTGAGCAGGGCTAGAACTCAAGAACTGTGAGATCATGGCCTGAGCCGAAGTCAGACGCTCAACTGACTGAGTCACCCAGGCGCCCCTATTTATTTATGTTTAAATTTTGGGGGGTATTCTTTCTGTCAGATGTTGGGGAGATCAATAAATATTTGCTTGGCGCTTTGAGAGAAGGAGAAGGAAAATCCTAGATTTAAAGATAAAAACCCCATCCTATGTCACAGGATGGATGGGATAGATCAGACATAAACTTGGACAGGTTTGACTGCTCTAAGTCACCCACACGTTGGTAACTTTGAACCCTTATGTGAAGCTGCCAGGTTAGAGCTCCATGAGATACTAAACGAAACCACAGAGCCACGGTCACTTCCTCGCCAGCTTCTGGGACACTTAGTCTTACTGTTCTCATACTCTTCAGACTGCTCTTGAATTCTGAAGATGCTTTTCAGAAGTAGGTAAAAGTCCAATCAAATAACTATCAAATTGGACTTTGCAGGGTCTATGTGAAACCCTTATATGTCCTCATATACTTGATCACTTACGTGATCAGTTTGTTCTATTCCCTCCAACATAACTTCCCAGCCGGATACAGGGCTCGGATTCACGAACCTAACCGTGAGATCATGACCTGAGCTGAAGTTGGACATTAATCAGCTGAGCTGCCCAGATGCCCCAGCAATTTTTTAAGGAAAAAAAATTTCACAAATTTTTATGGCTCCAGATAATTTTCAGTGTATTTGCCAGTGAATGCACATCATGAATCTACCTGATTACATAAATTTGACCCTCATTATTATGCAGTGGTTCTTGATTGTGAAATATGGTGAACAAGTGATTTCTCATCCTAGCTTTAATATTGTCAGAGTTAACCCATCACATTTTTTTGTTTACAAAATATGTAGTTTATTTTATTTTATTTATTTTTTTTTTTTTTGTCAACCTTTCAGCTTTGCTAGAAATGCTGGGCAACAGGAAAGAATTGAGTTCATGACTCATCAGCTTATTAGGCCACACGTCTCAGTGACTATACATGCTGCCGTCAGTCTCCTTTTTATGGTGGTGATAAAGGAAGGTAACTCGTGCAAAGGAGTTAGTTAAATGATCCGAAATGTCATTGCTCAACACTGGAGATGTATTAATTTGTAGTCTTATAATTGGAAAACAGGATATGAAGTCTTTAGGGGCTGGCTGGCCGGCCAGCTGGTCAACCAAAGAGTATACTGTTATAACAGCAAAAGGAAATGTCATACAGCTCTTCTCTAAGTGCATCATAAGACTTATTGTGCAAATGCTTTTCTTTTTCTTTTATATTGGTTCATTTGTAGTTTTGATTTGCTTTAGCTTCTAGCTAAAGCATACTTTGCAATGACTGTGTCCTTTTGGAAAATTATCTGTACTAATTTCCAAAGGAGAATTTCTGTGCTTAGCAATATGAGGTAATGTTTGTGATCACTGTGGAAAGTAGCACAGTTAATGAGATTACTATTAAATCAATAACCCCAGTGAAATGCAGGGAGACTCCAGTTCCATGCATTTCTCTCTTGTGACACTATTTGACACATTGTTGGATACAATTCTATGATCCCACTGTTTCAGATAGTTATACAAACCACACGATATACAGAAACTATGCAAATTTAGATGCGTAAGCGTAGAAAACAAAATGTATGCGGCAATCAAAATCTGTATTTAGGGAGTAAGGTAAAAACTATTTTGGTAAAATCACAAAAATGATGTTGAAATATGATTTAACAGAGGTACTGGCAGGTGAAGCATTATTCTGCATTTAGCGATCACACCGACCACAGAAATACCATAGGAAACACATCTGATAAAATGAATATACGCTAGAGATTCTCCTGTAGAGAAAGTAGAGTATGTAACTACACCCAGACCTAAACAGAAATGAACGTACAGTATTGCATGGAAAACCATAAGGTGAAAGAGTAAGTTTTACTAATTTTGAAAATGAGAGGAACGTTGTTTTCAAAATCCTGGAGTAAAATTGAATATTTACTGTGGAAAAGATGTAGCTTTAAGTAAGATAGTGTGTTCAACTAAATAAAGGTGTGAGTAAAACACATTTCAGTCATCTTGTGACCCTAAGCATGAAGAAAAGAAGGACCAACCTGAATAAGACCTTTTTTTAAAGAGAGAGGAAGGAAGAAGGATAGGCCAAAGAAAAGATTTTGATAAGAAGTTTTCTGAAATATCAAAAGATTTCCATAGTCAACACAACCAGGGCCCTCCCGGTGATAAGTCAGAAAGATTGTATGTGGAGACCAAATCCTCCTCTGCTTCACATGAAAGGCCTTTAATTTTGAGTAAGAGTTGCAGTAGATAAATCTAACTTGGCTAAAGTAAATTCTAACCGTTGAGCTGTGAAATGTTGGAGACTCTTCACATTCAAGAAATAATTTGTGTGTTTCTAAGAATTCACAGGAGAAAACAATGGATTATGAGATTTTCTAATGAGACTGTTTCAAGACATATACCTACTTTATTTCATGAGTCTCCAAGAAGATTTCCCAAAGATGCCACAACATCAACCAGTCCCTGGTGGGGTTCTTAATTCTGCCTCTTGACACTTACGGTTCAGCCATAATTCACAAAGTCTGGGATGAAAATCAATCCAAAGCTGGGTTCGTGGCAATCATGAGTGCCTTGATCTCCAGGAGAATGCTACTTAACAGGCTCTCCCAAAAATGCAAAAGAAAAAAACTCTCTTCAGCTTCTAGATTCCCCTCTCTCTCTCTAGGATTCAGCTTAATGGTAAGATTTGCCCAACCCAAACCCTGCAGTATCCAGCCTACCTCAAGCAGCTGGAAATCACTTTTCACAGGAATACTTTGGCACATCCCCATGAAAAAGGGAATATTTGTGCAAAGGTAAGTGATTTTCTTACTGACCCCATCTCAAATCAAGAACCTCTTATTATCCACTGCATGATGTTGCTTCCACAAAGGAAGTAGGTATATTAAATCAATTGAAAACCAGTCAAATTTAGAAAAAAAAACTGTATAAATATGTAGCATTATTCTGCCAATTCTTTAATCATGCTTATATAGAATCATATTGATAACTCTCCTCTGGGGTGCCTGGGTGGCCCAGTTCATTAAGCATCCGACTTCATCTCAGGTCATGATCTCACCGTTTGCGAGTTTGAGCCCTGCATCGGGCTCTGTGCTGACAGTTCAGAGCCTGGAGCCTGCTTCAGCTTCTGTGTCTCCCTCTCTCTCTGCCCCTCCCCAGCTCGCACTCTGTCCCTCTGTCTCTCAAAAATAAATAAACATTAAAAACAAAGAACTCTCCTCTAAGAATATATGATGTAAAAATTATATTCTTTTTTAAAAAATTATTTTACCAGATTTAATTAGTTCAATTTTTTTTTTAATTTCTCTGTGTGCTCAACACCTTGAAAGGTACCAGGGAAAGAGATAAACATTACATGACAAATTCTGTACTAACAGATGTGTCCCAGAGGAGACAGGCAAGAAAATCAATGATAACTACATAGTGTAGCAAGCACTATTCTGGAGATATGTGCGAGGGGTCGTGGGAATATACTGGAGGGCATAAACTGAATGATCGGGATGTGTCTGCTGAATACTGAAGAATAAGTGTGACACAGCCAGGCAAATGAAAGCAAAAGAACTTCTTTGCAAAGGACCCGCGTGAGCAAAACTACCAACGTAGGAAAGAGTACAGTATTTTGAAGTACTTAACCAGAATGTTGTGACTAGGAACACAGAGGTCATGGCAGAAAAATAAGGCTGGAAGGAGACAAAACAAGATACTAAAGGGTCCTGTATGCCATGGTGAGTTTTCCTTTTGTCCTGAAGGTGCCAATGAAAGATTTTCAGCAGAAGAGTTACATAGTCATTTTTGGCTTTAGGAAAAGAAAATATTACTACCTGTAAGAAGAGATAGATTATAGTAGGGGAAATCTAAAACAGAGAGATCAGTTAGGGCACCAGAAGCATTATCCAGGATTCACAATGGAGCTGCAGCTTAGCAGGATGATTCCAAAGACAGAAAATACAGTCAACAAGATCCAAGGATTGGTTAGTTACGGAGCCGAGAAAAAGAAGAGTCTAGGATTTACTTGCAAGTTTCTGGCTTAGGCACCTAAGAGAGGAGCTAAAAACAAGGGGCAATAGATTTGAGAAGAAAGATGTTCATTTTAGAGCACTTTGGATTTGAAGTACCTGAAGATGCCCAAGGGAAAGTGCCAGAGAAATGGTCAGAAATGCTCACTCAGAACTCAGAAGAACCAGCTGATGGGAAGTACAGGACTAGAAGTCAGCTGTGTACAGCATGAAGGCCAGGGTGTGAATGAGAAGGCCCCAAAAAAGTATGTACCATTAGAAGAGGACCAAGGCAGAACCTTGGAAACACTAACAACATCTTTCCAAAATGATGAGTTTTGTTTGGACCACTGCTCCTTGGGTAGCAATTCATGATTGATGTTAATGATACACAAATCATAATCTAAGATTTTTTCAATATTTCATGCACTGGGGCCAACACAAGATGGCGGCTTCCTCAATGCAAACCCAAATGGCCCTGTCAATGGTGATTACCACAGATCCCAGTATGGGACCTAACTAGGAACCATCAATTAAAATACCAGTGCAGAAGTATTTTGGGGAATCTATGAAATCAAATTTATTTCCATGACAACACTAAGGTATTATTTATCTTTTCCACTCTATTGGTATTTGCAATGACACTAAACAAAACTTTCAGCACCTTAGCACGAATCAACGCAGTGGCAGTAATTGTACCAGCAGTCATGGTGTTCTTCACCACCATGCATTCACATCAAAAAATTAATGCTGCTTTCACTTAAGAATGTCCTTCATGAAGCAGTTTCTTACATCTAGATTTCTGGGTACAATTCATGTGATAAACTGGGAAGTACACATAAAGTGTTTTTGTACACCAAAGTACAGTGAGTGTCTCTAGAAAAAGCACTTGTACAATTGTTTGACTTTCAAGGCTGAACAAGCCACTTTTTTGTTTCATGGACCACCATTTTTATTTAAAAGAACAACTGGAAAAAAAAAGTACATAAATAAATAAAAGAGCAACCGACAGAAAATTCATGATGATTCTGACCCGGGTATTTACCAGGCATTTTCTCAAAAAAATGAATGAAGCGAACCTGTCACTTCAAGGAAAACACCTAACAGTATTTGTTGCCATTGATAGAATTCGAGGTTAAAGTGAAAATCAGTTATGCATGTGAAGCGTGCAAGTGAAAATCGGCTTCCCAATATGCAAAGACTTTTCTGATGATGTCAATGATGACATTAACAAATGTGATTTTTTGATAAATATGATATATTGTGTCAACTCTGCTACATTTGCATTATTCAGTGAACTAATATTTTCCAAATGACCGATGAATGATGTTACAAAATCAAACCATATAAAAGATTCATTCAAAGTACAAGATAGACCAATGGATTTTAATATAACTGAGTACAAAAAGTTCATTGATAAGGGTTTAGATTGTAACTGACCTTTATACTAACATGTAATAGGGTTATTATTGTTATTTTAAATAGTTTGAAATCTCTCAGTTTTAATTTTGAATATGGTAAATATTGACTAGATATAGCTTACATAAACAAAAAGCTCTTTGGTGGCCTCAATAATTTCTAAGAATTTAAAAGGAACTTGAGGGGTGCCTGGGTGGCTCAGTCGGTTAAGCGTCCAGCTTTGGCTTAGGTCATGATCTCACAGTTTGTGAGTCTGAGTCCCACATTGGGCTCTGTGTTGACAATTCAGAGCCTGGAGCCTGCTTTGGATTCTGTGTCTCCTTCTATCTCTGCCCCTCCCCCACTTGTGCTCTGTCTGTCTCTGTCTCTCAAAAATAAATAAATGTAAAAAAAAAAAAAATTAAAAAGAACTTGAGACCAAAAAGTTTGAGAACTGCTCTCTTAGGGAAAAACAAAACAGGCTTAGAAAAAAGGATATTCTCATTGCTCCATTGCCCTCCAGACTTCTCTTCTGTCCTACCTCCTCATCAAGCCCTCCTAAGCAGTCTTTAGAAATGTCAGTGTAGGGGTGCCTGGGTGGCTCAGGGGGTTAAGCCATCATCGACTCTTGGTCTCAGCTCAAGTCATGATCAAAAGACTTGTGTGATCAAGCTCCACTGGCAGGCTCTGCACTTACAACTTAGAACCTGCTTGGGGTTCTCTCTCTCCCTCTCTCTCTGCCCCTCCCCTGCTCATGCTCTATCTCTCTCCCAAAATAAATAAATAAACTTAAAAAAAAAAAAAAAAAAGGAGAGGTGCCTGGGTAGCTCAGTTGGTTAAGTATCTGACTCTTGATTTCGGATCAAGTCATGATCTCATGGTTCATGAGATCGAGCCTGGAATTGGGCTCCATGCTGACAGTGTGGAGCCTACTTGAGATTCTCTCTTTTCCTCTCTCTGTCCCTCCCCCACTTTCACATGTGCGCTCTCGCGCTCTCTCTCTCTCTCAAAATAAATAAATAAACTTTCAAAAAAGAAAAAAAAAGCTCAGTCTAATTCTTTCATCCATTGACTATCTTTATTTCTCCAATTCATCATTCAGTGATAGGTCATGGTTTTATTACAGAAGTTCTACATTATCTAATTGAGAATCTGCCCTTCTCAGAAGCTGGTCTGACCTACAACAGCAAAACTATTTTCTCACTCTAATGAATACCTATTTTTTTCACAATATTTTTAGATTCATTAAAAACTGTGGTCGTTTTTCTATGACTCTAGTCCATTCTTATTTTTGAATGCCCTATGTTTTATTGGCTAAGCTGTTCAAGCAGAAAGATAATTATTGGGAACTCTCTTAGTCAATAAAATTTCATTAGATCATCTCTATGCACATCTTGAACTTTAATTATTGTGGTTTCATCATGATGTGTAAATACATTCAAATGAGTAAGTTATTCCAATCCTAATCAATACAAGTAAACAGAAATTTATATTTATGAGTGAAGAATATTCTTAATGAACCATCCACATGCCTAACTTAGGTTTAATGCTAGTACATTTTAACTTAAGAATGACGTGCTAAAGATGTATATATGTGAATGTTTCCTATGTTTTCTGCCTCTTCATTGAATACACACGAGTTAAATGAATTCCTTCTACTCTAATTATATTATGTTGCACTGAAGTCATTTCATTTCTAAGATAGGTAGCCAGTGTTTGGGGACCTCAAATAGTAAGTTCCATTTCATAGGTACATATAAAACCCATTCTGACAAATACTATGGGTTGACAATCGACACATATGACATGTATTCCAATGCACTTCTAGCAGAGGTTTTACAGGCAAAAACTGTATTTCTTAGACTCTTGAAACTAGGGTTCTGGGTTAATCGGGGATCCACCAGTCAGATCATGAGGGAACTGTTTTTGGAATGGAGTTAAGTGGGATGAGAAATAGCGTGAAGCACCATTTTGGTGTGAATCAAGTTGGATCTGCTTGAGGCTGCAGCAGTGTGGACCCAGGACCTCAAGAAAGACTCCTGCCTTAACCGATGGCTTCTTGATCATGGCAGTAGAAGCCAGGCAATTCTATGGGGACTTTGGAGTTGTCTGGAATCTCAGCCTATTTCTTCAGCTCCCTGTCCCCAAAAATTCTATAAGCCATTTTTATCCTGCCATACATTCCATTCTGCTTCTGCTGGCTAGAATTGATTCCGTGCTCAACAGCGACCAAGCCTTCTGCTTAAAACATGGCTCATCAGACATGATGCTATCACTGAAAATTAGCTTCTTTGCCCATATCACAATTACAGTACATGTGGCTGGCATCATTTAGTGGTTTGATGAGACAATAGTTCAATTTCCATCTAAACTTAGAAAATTGAATTATCAGGAGTTGAGAAGTCAACATAAAGATGGGATTGTTTCTTGGCTCAGGGTTTTAGGTGTGATTTTATTGGGAGATCAGCTAAATCTAACCTTCTCTGATTACAACTCCCAGGCATGCTGAGGGCACGACCTGCCTTGCATTTATGCAATGCTTTTATAGTTGTAAATGCGCATTCACATACATTGCCTCAGTTGCGGTTAACAACAGTTGGAAAGCAGAAAGAAAAAGCAATGGTCACATCAGCATTAAAAGTGAAAGAACTAAACCTTCAAGGAAACTAAGAAATTTGTTAAAGGCGTTGTAGGTAAAAAGTGCAGGCAGGACTAAGACCCAGGGCATCTGTCTGCTAGTCCAGGGCTCTTCCTTGAGCTCTTCTCTGAAGCATGTGTATCCTTGAGTCCCTGTCTATATACTGTCATAGGGACCATTGCTGCTACCTAATATCCATTCCCTTGTCTTCTTTAGAAGTAGAACCCCAGGCACCTGGGTGGCTCAGTTAAGCACCCAACTTTGGCTCAGTTCATGATCTCACAGTTTGTGGGTTCCAGCCCCACATCAGGCTCTGTGCTGATGGCTCAGAGCCTGGAGCCTCTTTCAGATTTTGTGTCTCCCTCTTTCTCTGCCCCTCCCCCCCCCTTTTTCTCTCTCTCAAAAATAAATAAATATTACCCAAAAAAACCCAAACAAACAAATTTTTTAAAAAGAAGTAGAACCCCAGGTTGATTGGAGGCAACAATATATCTACTTATGAGTTTACATTTCCCAGTCTCCTTTAAACCTACATGGGGCCATGTGACTAAATTCTGGTCAATGAAATAAGCAGAAGTGTCAAATGGCTTACTTACTGAGAAGACTGCTTAGAAGAAGCTAACTCAGCTGGGAGAACTTTTTTGTCCTTCTGTATTTAAAAAACAAAACAAAACCTTAATTTTGTTAAAGTCTCCAAGATTCTCTTCTTGGTCCTCTTCTAATGGTATTCACTTCTTCTGGGCCATCTCATGCACACCCTTGGCTTTCATTCTGCACACAGTCGACTCCTGGTCCTGTACCTTCCACCAGGCATGTCCTCTGAGCTCTGAGCCAACATTTCCAACCATTTCCCTGGCACCTTCCCTTTAGTGTCTTCGGGCACCTCAAATTCAGGGATCTCAGGCAAACATCTTTCTCCCCAAATCCTTCCTGCCATTTAAAGGTAGATGTGATCATGAGAACTAAATCAGCCACATTGAATCATAAGACTAGATGTCACATGCTAAGGCTGAAGTAGCAAAAAAAAAAAAAAAAAATTGGAGCTTGGGTCAATGAATGACTTTAAAGGAATATACTACTCCTAGACTTCTTACCTCTGGACTTGTTTTTAGATGAGAGAGGATAAATATCTATCTTGTTTAAGCTACTGTGATTTGGGGTTTCCAATTATATGCAGCAGATCTTAATCCCAACTGATACACATAATTTTCCCAAATTATTTCTATTTTAAGGTTATGTTCTTTTAAATAAATGCTTTCACCAATGAGCAATCAGAGAATGGAGTGATTATCTCAAGATAATAGCTGTCCCAAGTTACAGAGTTGACATCTGGATATACTGTTAGATCTATATTACATTTTGAAGAGTAAAAGCTAGATTCTCCTGAATGCATCTTTTTTTTTTTCAACGTTTATTTATTTTTGGGACAGGGAGAGACAGAGCATGAACGGGGGAGGGGCAGAGAGAGAGGGAGACACAGAATCGGAAACAGGCTCCAGGCTCCGAGCCATCAGCCCAGAGCCTGACGTGGGGCTCGAACTCACGGACCGCGAGATCGTGACCTGGCTGAAGTCGGACGCTCAACCGACTGCGCCACCCAGGCGCCCCCTGAATGCATCTTTAAGAATGAGGGCTTAAGCTGAGTCAGTGTGTTTTACATATTATGTACCCCCTCAATCTGGGTACAGGAGCACTTAGCAACATAGGTAAGCCAATTACATTGAAATACCGTTAGCAACATATTTTGGTGTTTTCTTGTTTCTTCTTTAATTCCAGTATAGTTAAAAACAGTGTTATATTAGTTTCAGATGTACAGTGTAGCGAATCAACCATGCCATGCATCACCCAGTGCGCGTCACAACAAATGCACTCCTTATAATTATCAACATATTTTCTGAATTTGATACCATAATATATGTGCTTCTTTAAGGCACCCAATTTTGTGCATTAAATTTGAAGATGTCACAGTACGCCTAAGAATTGCCAGGACTTTAAAGCTGAGAAGAGGATAAATGATATTTTGTGACATCAGGAGCAACTGTAATATAAAAGGAAAATACCTGCGATTTCTATTAGAAACAGAATCACAGGTATTAGCAATACGTAATACTATTGTGGTTTGTGGCCTACATTCTTAAGGGAAGGAAATACTACATTTCAGCTAGAGATTAGTGAAAATAAGTATGTGGATTTTTTTCCCCATCAGGTACATGGACCCCTCAATTCTAAACACAGATGCTTTAGGGGGGCTCTAAAGCCCCCTAAACTTTAGGGGGTGCTTAAGTTTAAGCACCTGTGCTTAATCAGGTGGTTCAATCAGTTAAGCGTCCAACTTCAGCTTAGGTCATGATCTCACAGTCTGTGAGTTCGAGCCCCGGGTCAGGCTCCGTGCTGACAGCTCAGAGCCTTGAGCCTGCTTTGGATTCTGTGTCTCCCTCTCCCTCTGTCTCTCCCCTGATCATGCTCTCTCTCTGTCTCTCAAAAATAAATAAATGTTAAACTTAAAAAATTAAATTAAGTTAAATACACAAACACAGATGTCTTGGGAGTCTATGAATTCTAAGTTAAGAACCCTACTTTATTATTTTTTAAGTTTATTTATTTATTTTGAGAGAGTGAGAGACAGCATGCATGTGCACGTGGGTGAGCAGGGAAAGGGCAGAGAGAGGGAGAGAGAGTATCCCAAACAGGTTCTGCAACATCAACACAGAGCCCCACACAGGGCTCAATCTCACAAACCATGAGATCATGACCTGAGCTGAAATCAAGAGTCAGGGGCTTAATCAGGTGAGTCACCCAGGCACCCCAAGAACCCTACTTTAAACCATGAAAGAATCCTTGTGATTTCTGCATTCCACTAGAGACCACTGAAGAGGTCTGGTTTATGATATGACTAATGCCTGACAGGATCAGCCCTGGATTTTAGCACCTTTTGCAGTTCAAGAAACTTGTGAACGCTGTAATGCATGGATGTCTGACTCCAGTCACGGTCATCCAGAAAGGCCGGTGTTGTAAAACGTTAATTCCACTGCCAGTGACAAATGACATCGGATTGCAGTTACGGGCCAATGCATAGATTATAGGAAAAATGAACTACCAGTTAGCCCCTTGAGGATCTCCTATCGGAGGATTGAGACCCAGGAAATTGGTTATGTGTTTATTCTGTGCAGCTTCTGTTTTGGTCAAACTGCAAATAAAAGACCTCAGTCTCAAAGGCCTTATTTGGGACATCCTTCTGAACACTAAAACCAAATACGAAACTAAGAAAAATAATGAAAATCAAATTCCTCTGAAAACTCCTCATAAACATTAAGCTCCAAGCTCTCCCCAAAATCCAATTTAGCGAAAGAAATGTCTACGATAAAATGGTGCTTGACAAGAACAATTTAAGGAAATAGTTCTGGTGTCTTTGTCTACTATTAAAGAGACATACACACGGAAAATATGATGAAGAATATGTTTTGCAATTTTTTTAAACTGTAGGAGATTTTAAATTTTTTTTAACGTTTATTTATTTTTGAGACAGAGAGAGACAGAGCATGAACGGGGGAGGGGCAGAGAGAGAGGGAGACACAGAATCGGAAGCAGTCTCCAGGCTCTGAGCCATCAGCTCAGAGCCCTATGCGGGGCTCGAACTCACGGACCGTGAGATCGTGACCTGAGCCGAAGTCGGACGCTTAACCGACGGAGCCACCCAGGCACCCCTAAACTGTAGGAGATTTTAAAAGACAGCCTCAGTGTTCATAAAAATGGACTACGACGCAGCCTTGAAGCAATTTTTGAAGACTATATTCAAATCAGTTCGGTGGAGTTAAAGGAAGTCAAGAGAAAATATTTCTGATTTAAAAAAAGATAGTTTTCAGGGGAGCAAAATTTGAGGGTAAAATTACCTTTAACAAAAAAGGTGCTTCTGTGGAGCCCATTTTAGATTAGAAAGTTCTTAATAAGTGCAGAAAGCATACAGAAAATTTATAAATGCATCTTGGCAACTCTAAACACACAGGTTCACCATACAGTTACAGATCTAGAGTCAGAGAAAAGTGTTTCGTATCTTTGCTCTGCTGTATATTTAACGGTGTGAGCTTGGGCAAGTTACTTAGCCTCTCTGATCTTCAATTTCCTCATTCACCAGAGTAATAATTGTACCTGTCTGGGCAGTTGTGAGAAGTAAGTAAGCAAACAACTGTAAAACACCTAGACCTGTGCCTCGAATATACTAAGCAATATACATTTTATCATCAAAAAATTCTTGTGAGGGTTAATTGTGATATTACCTACACAGTTCTTGGCACAGTGTCTAATATATACTCAACACTTAAGAGACGATAGTTGGTATCAGAAATTGAAATAAAAGTTCTGGTATTGGCATTTAATAATATTGAAATTAGTATTGGTATTAGATTAATAGATTCTTGCTATTAGGATGGGCATTGATATTGGTTTGGATATATATCAGTACATAGTATGATGTAAACCTGGAATTCATGCCAGGATGAGGAACCCTTCCTCAAGATGCTGTTGCTCTAAGGACTTCCCTTTCTGCCTTATCTTAAAAAAGATGAGGACTGGGTCCCACCATCTTTCTTTGGGCATATCCTAGAAATGGATTCCAAACCAACAATTCCGTGGCTATGTGGCTACGTTCAATGATGGCTACACGCTCAGTGCCATTATCTTTGGGTTCAGGCAATGGGGCCATGCAATATTAATAGTACTAATATAGCTCACTCTCTTTTGGTAACATCCAGCAAAGAACTCACTGTATCATGAAACATGGTTGCCTTTGGTCCTGCAGCCACTGGCCCAGCTCTGAAAAGGCCGGCTATTTCTGTGCTTAAACTGGGTTTGTGAAGAAAATATTCAAGGGGCACCTGGGTGGCTCAGTTGGTTGAGTGTCTGACTTTGGCTCAGGTGATGATCTCACAGTTTGTGAGTTCAAGTCCCTCATCGGACTCTCTGCTGTCAGAGCAGAGCCCGCTTTGGATCTTCTGTCCCCCTCTCTCTCTGCCTCTCCCATACTTGTTCTCTCTCAAAAATAAACATTTAAAGGGGCGCCTGGGTGGCGCAGTCGGTTAAGCGTCCGACTTCAGCCAGGTCACGATCTCGAGGTCCGTGAGTTCAAGCCCCGCGTCGGCTCTGGGCTGATGGCTCAGAGCCTGGAGCCTGTTTCCGATTCTGTGTCTCCCTCTCTCTCTGCCCCTCCCCCATTCATGCTCTGTCTCTCTCTGTCCCAAAAATAAATAAACGTTGGAAAAAAAATTTAAAAAAAATAAACATTTAAAGAAAAGAAAATATTCAATAGTCTAATGATTTATTCATTTGTTAGTAGTGAAAAAAAATTCCATAGAACCCCATTGTCCTGAATGTCTAGAAATAACATTTTGAACTCACCTATATTCCCTGGGAACAGAAACTAACTCAGAACCATCTATAAATCACCAACCAGTTATGACAAGACCATGAGAAGTGTCCTAGTTTCCATGTCCACCTCAGAAATTCTGAACTATCTCACACTGGCTGAAGGAACTGTACCCATTTAAACAATGGCCTCAGTCACCATTAACTAAGTGCCCAGTATATGCCAAGTATCTTCATAAAATACCGTTATTTCTCATAATAATCCTGTGAAGAAGTCATTATTGTCTCCAATTTAGAAGCAAGGAAACAAAGTGCCAATGTTTTAATAATTTGTCCAAGCCTCGGCCCTCCCAGTGCCCCTCTTAGACACACACACACTGACTGCACAACCCGAATAAAGAAGGCAGACATCCATGAGCAGTAGCGCCAGTTAGACCCGAGTAGCAAGGTGCAAGGGAAATGTCACTAGGTGACAGAGCCAGCCAAGCTGCACCCAGACCCAGGCAGAGAATACCTTCTTACACTTTTTAAGAAATATACTCACCCACTGCCCAAAGGCTGTCCTGGGCTTGTCTCTGCAAAGTCTTTGTACGAATCATCCCTGAGTAAGCAATTCCCCATCTTGCCCCGCCAGTCCCCAGGAATAAGGTGCATCAGGGACTTCATCAGATTTAAATATCATCTTTTTTTTTTTTTTTGAGATAGAGTAGGGAGAGAGACAGAAGTGAGGAAAGGGGAGGTTCTCAGGGGATTTTGTGGTGCACAGGAAACTTGTCTTTAGAACCTCACCTCCTTCTCTGCATTTGCACCTCCAGGATCTCTTGGCGCAATTTCCCTTTCATCCCTGCGATCAGGCTGATGGAAGATTCCCCCTCAAGGACCCCTAATAAAGGCTTCTTCTCCCCTAAAGCTCCCACCACTCAAAATGTATCTCTATTCTTCCCCTCCCTCCCTTCTCGTCTCTCTTCAATAGTCCCTTTCTCTCAGTTTCAGTAATAGAGAAGCAATCTGATCAAACTCAACAATCCCAAGTGTAAATGAAAGGTATCCTGCTTTGGGGAACCCTGTAGATGAATGCCTGATAGGAACCATGTGAGCACCGTAGAGAAAATGTCTTTGAGCCGAAAGACTTTTCCTCAAGCACATCTTTGAGAGAGTCCTAGTAGAAGAGTGGGAAAAGGGAGGTCTCACCCGCTCCTCTTGGGAGTAAGAAGGAATTAGAAAACCTAGAGTTTTCTCCAATGACCACAGGGTAATTATGCAGCCAAGCCTTCCCACTCATCTGGGGTGGGGAGTGCTCCATGACCAAGGTGATCTTTGAGGCCCTCAAATGGATCAGTGCAATGACAACAAAGTGCTGGGAATCAGAACGCAGTGAGAATAGAAAACAAGCCATAGTTTTGCTAAAAGCAAAACTATTCCAACACTCTGCTTTGGGTGTTGACTCTGGCATTATTTACTACGAACTGGATTCTGGGGTAGCTGAAATGTCCAGATCCAAGCAAGTAGCTGATGGAGAAAGAGAAGAAGATACCAGCTGATTTCTCCATCAGCAGGGAAAGATGTGAACCCTTATCCCTCCTCCCCAGAGAAGAATTCAATGGAACCTCTTGTCTCCCCTCCTTTCAAAACCACTTCTCAGCCCCTTATCTTTCAGCAGAAACACAGCTATGAAGGCCCTTGAGTAACAAACTCAAGAGCCTTCAAAGAGGCCCTCAGAGGAGTTTCTTGCTCTTCTTTTCATTTTTCCCTTTCTTGGCTTGGTTGTACAAAATAATTACAATGACACATTAAAATGAACCTACAGTTTTTTCCTTGTTATTGTGCAGCACAATAGTTATTGTGGCTATCATTAAATATATGTCTAACATCATTATAAGTGTTATTTGATTGGAATCCTAAACTCTGTTCACAAATACTTATATTTCATACTTTATTGCTCAAGTGGTATGATCATTGACTCATAACTTTAAAAATATTAGGAGAACTATTAATTAAGAGGCCAGGTTTTAGTCCCAACTCTGATTATAATTAGCTGTGTGATTTTGGGCAATTCCCTTAGTCTCTTTGGGTCTCAATTTCCTCAACCATCAAATGAAGTAATTGAACTAGAAAGCTCTCTAATTTACCATCCATCTCTAAAGTTCCACAATGTTGTGATTATACTAATATTGAACATCCTTTAACATTATTGAGGAGACTTTTTAGAACCTTGTGCAGCCTGAAACATTTCTTATAGAAGATATATGTTGTGATATCCTGCCACTCACCGAGCATTATGTCTGTCCTGGGCACTGTCCCAGGCATTTCCCACACAGTGGTTCATTTAATCTTCTTAACAAACCTGTGAAGTACATACTGTTGACCTGATTTTAGAGGTAAGAAGCCTGAGGCTCAGGATCCCAAAGTCAGCAGAGCTGGAATTCACATAATTGGGCTCTATAAGATTCCAAAATCTGTGTTCTTCAAGCCACAACGTGATGCCTCCAAAATAATTTTGCATAATGTAAATGGGGTAAGAGATTGGTTTGAGTTGGTCCCAAATTTGAAATACACCTTGGAATTTGTGTGTGGGGGTTTTTTTTCCTCCTCCCCCACAATCCCCCTCTGTCTCCTTCTCCTCCTTCTTCTTCAGCTAAATTTCCCTATAAATTGACTTTTTATCATCAGTGTCTTTCTCATAAAATAAAAATGCAGAATGGCTACAAGTGTGCCTATTACCAGAATTAATTGGTTGTTGGAATACTGATACATGCAAATTGACTGACTCATGCCAAAAGTCAAAAATCATGTAGAAAATGTCCTATAGTGATTTCTAATCTATATGCAGAGAGAGAACTCAGTGCAGTGAAGTACACAGGCCTTAGAACCAACTAGATGAAGTTCCGATACTAGCTCTGCTGAGGAAAAGCTCTGTAACTTGAGGTCAATTACTAAACTTCACTGGTTATGAGGTTGCTCATCTGTGAAATAGATACAGTAATGCCTGCCTCCCAGAGTAATAGTAAGGACAGAAGGTGCTGATGTACATGAAGGTAGTTACAACAGCAAGAAGGAATTGCTGATTAAGGACCAGGTACTGTGATAAATATTTTGTTGTACCATCTAATTAATCCTCTCAACTATATATGAACTGAGTCCTGTCATTCCCATTTGATAGATGACAAAACTGATACAGCAAGATTAAAGAATTTGCCCAAGTCCTGCAGGTCGAGAGTGGCAGGGCCCAGATTTCAATCAAAGAAGTCTATCTTCAGGACCTGGACTTGAAGAAAGGTGCCTGACATAGAAGAGAAACTCAGGAAAGATATGTTTCTTTCACCCCTGTAAATATTTAAAGAGATTTATAGTAAGGAACTGGTCAACACATTATTTGATGGAGTGAATTTAACTCCTAGCCTTAGAAGTCCTAGATTTTATAGAGAATATTGTATCTGACTGTTGGAAAGTATAGAATGACCTACTTCAAGCAAAGCAGCTTTAAATAAGGTCTATTTTAAATAGCACGCCCTAGAGTATTCACCACAAAAAATTACCAACCATTTATCAAGTGAACCAATGTGTGTGTGTGTGTGTGTGTGTGTGCGCGCGCGCGCGCGTATGTGTGTGCGTGTGACAGAGAAAGAGAGAGAGAGACAGAGAGAGAGAGAAAGGGCATCTCACCCACTGATACGTTCTTCTGACATTTGGTAGACTTTTGCTATTGCCTTTGTGTTTGATACCAAATAGTTTTGTCTGAACTTGACCCTTGAGCTTGAACACAATATGAATCAAGATTAGTCACACTTTACAGGAAAATATTTAGACATCTAAGACCCTTATTAGATTTCTAATTTTTTGTTAGTTGATTTCTAAATCAAATGATACAAATCCCACACAGGAAAAAAAGAAGGAAGAAAGAAAGAAAGAAAGAAAGAAAGAAAGAAAGAAGAAAGGAATCTTCAAGCTGAGGCAAAGGGATATAGCCACAGTCATCCAAGTCAATAGGAAAATATTTCAGAAATAAATTAAAAAGGTAAAGAAATGTAAGTGTCCATCAAGTACTTTAAAGATAACAATAAATGAAACACCCTAGAGAGACAAGAACACAACTGTCCATACATTTATTATGTATACAAAAATTCAGGTATATATTCTATAGCTCTGATAACAAGAGAATGAATCTAGTCCTACACATGAGAAAAGTAGTTTCATTGGAAATAAAATGTTTTACTTAGTAGGAAGTAATCATTGGGAAGAGAGTCCATGAGCTTGGGGATATGGACAACAGACAAGCGATGTGACATGATATCATATGTAGCAGGGCAGAGGTGCCCCTTCTGGTTAGAAATCACCAGTTCTGGGTTCTCTTTCATGTAAGTTACTATGTGGTTTACAATAAATTATTTAACTCTTTTAACGCATTAGAAATGATAGTACAATCACAATTAGGCTCCATGGTGTGCTTGAAACTCTTAATTTAGAAATGCAGTTTGAATGAAATATCAGTAACAAAATTTCCCATTTCTATTTGACTTAGTTTGTTTTCAGTGTATTTAAGGTGACTTGAGGTTAAACATGCATATTTCACATATAGTTTGCTCCATGTTAGAGGCAGATAAGAGATGTAGATAGAAAATTTTTGCTAATGGGTCTCTTCTCTTGGGGCTATTCTTCATGTTCTAGAAAAAAATGTATGTAAAATTGTGGAAACATAAAGTCTGTTGGATGGGGGGTGTATTAAGCAAGAATGAATAAAAGTTCTAGCAAATTACACAGCCTACATCCTCAATTTTGTTTCCTTGACTAAAGCTAGATATGAAAAAATTGAAATGCTAATTACAGTGGGATTCAACAGCGGGGAGGAGGAGAAAGCAACCAAACTGATCACAATTTTATTTTCATTTAAATCAGTTTGTTAATTGGGTTAGAATCCTCCTGCTGAAAGAAAGAGAAGGAGGAGGGCCATAGATTAGTTTATTTTTATCTTGTTGCTACAAAATTCTTCAGCGCTTCTCTCAGCTCAGAGCCAAAAGAAGAGTAAAAGTGTCTTAAGGTAACAAAAGGTTCAAGTTTCTTTGACACTGGCAGCTTCCTTCTCATGAACCAGGAGTTTGCTTTGAAGACGTCAGACCTGTGTCTTGTTCCTCATTCTGCACCATAACAAGCTCCCAAGCCTCTGGTCTACGTGGAAGGAAGTTTTACCTTCCCCGGTGTTAATATATTACAGTTGAGCTCTTTATAATATTAAAACATAAGGCACAGCCTCATATATATTAATTTCAAACTATTTATGGCTCACTGTTTTTTTTTCTTCCATGAATAATGCAGAAGAGAATAAAACATATAGAATCAGCCTTTTATTTCTTCACCAGCAAAAACAAAAATAAAAATGAAAAACATCTATACCAGACTTTGCCCAACACCTTTCCATCCAGAACAAGTCAGATGGCCGAGAAGTGGTCAGTGAGCCATCCTCCAAGACTTCAATTCTTACATTGCTCTTCAGACCCATCTCCTTGTCTGCCTTGTGTTGTTATTGTTCTAGGTGTCTGTATTCTCCTTTCTTACGTCTTGAATTCCTTGAGCGCGCTGTCTATGTTTATTCCTCTTTTATTACTCCCCAGGACCGATCTCAATGTCTTGCAGACGGTATAAACTCAATATATTTTGCTATCATTTTTTTCTTTCTACAGAAGGAATTACCCTACTTTATAGATACGGAAATGGAGAAATAGCAAGACTTGCCCAGAGTCTCAGAGATGGCCTTGTGGTCTTTATCATTCCATTAAATGGGCCAGTAAAATTATCCCCGTCACTAAGTTATTGTATCAGAGAACTTGAAATGGAAGTTCCCAGACTTGCTTGGCCACCCTCACATGACTTCAGGCCATTCTTTGTAAAGCCACAAACCTCACAGCCTTTGAGGTCACTAAAAGCTTTATCTCCATTTTCACTGGAATGATCAGCATAGGGACGTTCAAGTCTATTTACTCAGATTTGCCTCAAAGCAAAATGTCAGTTGTCACAGAGTGGATGGGGCTGGGCTGCTCCAACCAGTATTTGGTGGATGGCTTCCAAGTCCAGGTAATGCAGGGAGCGGCAGGTGAGTCACTTCTAGTGGCCCACACTCTGAGTCATTCTCCACCAAATTCCTCAGGATAGTGCTAAGAAAAGACCAAGCTGGAGCATCCCAACCCCAGGGAATTGTGAAATAAGCCACTTTTGGCTCTTCTCTCCTCGCCTACTCTTCTCTGTGCTATCTCCCTGGCCCTACCTGCTGCCCCTCAGGGTGACATTCTTGTCTTCGCTGTCTCTCTGTCTCTCTCTGTCTCTCTCTCCCCTGATTCTTCAGGACCAGGGGTTAACTTTGAAAAAGAGTTCTTACTCTTGGTCAAGGCAACTTCTTTCTTGCCAAGAAATATATTTTCATCTCACTACAGCCTTATAGAGTTAACGCCCTTGTTTTCATTCTCTAACCCAAGGATGACAGGTAAGTTTCATCGCCATGTGTTAATTCCAATTGATCGGTAGTGGAGTCTGGATGCTGAGCTGATAGGGATGCTGAAGCCATTTCTGGACTCAGTGGTGAAGAGGGCTAAAATAGAGTTGGTGCTCTGGGCATGGGCATGTCTGCCATGTATCTATCTGTCTTCCCTGACCTCACAGGAAGTGTTTTTAATGGTAGGAATCTCCAGAGAGGCAGGAGGAAGGGGACTGCCGCAGCTGATGGACGTGACTGATACAGTTAAGTAGATCAGACTCTAGGGCATTCTGCAAAATATCTGACTCAAGAAGCTTCAAACTTTATCATATGCCAGGTCAGTTTACAACAGAAACACTATCCAGCAAATACAATGTTCTTATGAGTTTTTAACTCAGGTTGTCGAAAGCGCTGCTCCATTTGTACACACTTTTTATTGCTTTGTTCAAAAGTAAAGTGTGGGGGCACCTGGGTGACTCAGTTGGTTAAGTATCCAACGCTCGATTTCAGCTCAGGTCATGATCTCACGGTTCGTGAGTTCAATCCCCGCATCGGGCCAAGCCTGTTTGGAATTCTCTCTCTCTCACTCTCTCTCTCTCTCTCAATCTGTCTTCTCTCAAAAATAAATAAGTAAACTTAAAGAAAAAATAAAGTGTAAAACTCTACCTTTTGGTTCTAGCTATCAATTGACTGATTACTTACTGTCTTTTTTTCTCTGTAGAGTCCCAACTAGACACATTATTTTTAATTCCTCTTTTCTTAAAACAATGTTGTCTAATATTATTGCCTAACTACCACATACCACTGAGCTGAAAATACTGCAAGAGTTGGAAAGCAACCTTGATTTACCGTGTATTCCCAGAAATACGAAATATTTGACAAACAAATGAATTCTCATCTCTACCTTACAGATCTGATATACTCCCAGGCAACAGGACCCATTCCTTGCGTCTGACGTCTGTTTAATTTGCAGACGTGCTGGAGTCACCTGAGACAATGGCAAAGCTGCAGCTACCACCACCAAAGTTCTTGTGGCTACCCTTACAACTTTTGCACTTGCCATTGAAGAAGGGGCTGCTTCGGGGGCGCTTGGCTGGCTCAGTTGGTAGAGGATATTACTCTTGATTCTGCGGTTGTAGGTTTGAGCCCCATGTTGGGTGTAGAGATTACTTAAAAGTAAAATCTTAAAAAAAGAGGGAGAGAGCTGCTTCAAAGCCTGTCCCTCTGGAGCCTACCAAAGTGACCACTGCCTGTGGATCAAAACCATCCCCAGGAGCCAGGAGCTCCTTGCCTCCACCATTACAGCTACCACATAGACACCAGATCACCTGAGATGCCACCAGTGCAGCCTCTAGAGAGGCAAAGACCAGCCGAAGAAAACCTGGAAAGTGGAAAAAAACATGTCTTCAGTGCCAGTCTTGTACTGTCATCCAAGAAAGACTCTAAGCTCTGAGAGGGTGGAGACAATGACTTTCTTACTCATTTTTCCATCCCTAGTATCTAGTACAGTGTATGGTCCCTAACTGGGACTCAAGAAATCATTGTTGAATGTACAGATGATGGGTGGAAGAATGGAAAGATGGAAAGATGGATGGATGGATGGATGGATGGATAGATGAATGAATACTCTTCCCTCTGGGTGGCTTATGTTAACATGTTGGTGTGAAAAAAACAAACCCCCAGATGGCTGCAGTCAGGAGAAACATTTGATAGTTTGACACAGGAAATAACTATCAAGCAAATGAAGTTTTTTTTAGTAACAGGAGAAGGCTTTATGATGTAGCAGTCAACCTGAAAGTTGTTTTCTTCCTGTCAAGGTCAGGGCACTATGATACATTGATGAGAAAGAAAAGAAATTCCTGGGTAATAGCAAACAAGCTACAGAAATCAGCATTGGAGAATTTTCCTTGGAGGATGGTTTCCTACACTCCAGGAAAGCTTGAATAGCAAATAGGAATGGGAATAGCTAGAGCTTTTTAAGTACAGTTCATAAAGAACCCCCACCTAAAAGATTCAGGGCAGAGTACTCTTAGACTCCATTGTCTCTACACGATTTCTCAATCCTGATCATAAAACGTCACCACTCTGCAGTGGATCAGTGGGGAGATGGGAGGGACTGGGCATAAAACATTATGAAACCCAAAGAGGCTCTGCAAGTAGTGTTGGACTAAAAGATTTCTTCTTTCTTAATTATTGTCAGCTATGGTTTTTACTGGTAACTCAGTCAGGATTTGTGAGTATGGGACAGAAACTGCTTTATTGAGGTATAATTTACATACCATAAAATTCACCTGCTAACAAGTATACATTCCAACGATTTTAATAAGTTCGTGCAATTGTACGAACATTACTGCAATCTAGTTTTAGAACATTTCTATCACCGTCAACACGTCTGTCGTTGCTGCTTGCAGTCAATGGCCACTCCCATGCCCAGCCAGGTAATTACTGTTCTGCTTTTCTGTCTTTAAAGATTCGCCATTTTCAGAAACGTCATATAAACAGAAACATGCAAGATATAGTCTTTTGTTTCTGTCTTCTCCACTTTGCATGATGATTTTGAGGTTCACCTATGTTGTCCATCTAGCAATAATCTGAGGGGTTTTATGACTGGTTAGTATTTCATTGTATAATGCTACATGTTGTTTAATGGTCATTTGAATTTTGTCTTTGTTTAGTTATTGTAAACAATGGTTCTATGAGCATTTTTATACAAGTCTTTCTGTAAACATATGTTATTTATTTCTCTTAGGTATATACCTAGGAAAAGAATTGGTGGGTCATATGCTAAATTTATGTTTAAGACATTGCCAAACAATTTGCCGAAGTGGATGCACCATTTTACAGTCTTACCAGCAAAGAGTATGTTCCATGTCCTCCATACTTGATAAACCAGTCTTCTGGGGTTTTTTAAATATTTTTAATGCTTATTTATTTTTGAGAGAGAGAGGGAAAGAGACACAGAATCCAAAGCAGGCTCCAGGCTCTGAGCTGTCAGCACAGAGTCCGACACAGGGCTCGAACTCACAGAGTGTGAGATCACGATCTAAGCCAAAGTCAGATGCTTAACCGACTGAGCCACCCGGAAGACCTGATAAATCAATCTTTTGGATCAGAGGCATTCTAGTGAGCTTATAGTGGAAACTCATTGTGATTTTTAATTTGCGTTTCCCAAACCCAGGATGTCAAACATCTTTCCCTGTGTTTATTAGCCACTTAGGTAGCTTCTTGGTGAAATGTCTTTCAAATCTTCTGCCCATTTTTTAGTTAGGTAGTTTTAATTGAACTGTAAGCAGGGTTATTTTTCTGGACACAAGCCCTTCATCAGATATATGATTTACAAATATTATCTCCTAGTCTGTGGCTTATCTGTTCATTCTCTTAATGGCACTTTTGGAAGAGCAATTTTTTTTAATTTTGATAAAGTCTGATTTATCATTTTTTTTTTCTTTTATAGACTGTGCTTTTGGTGTTGCATCTGTATTTTTCCTGTTTATTTTCTTTGTTTTACTTCTTTTCTTAATGTTTTGGTATCCATATATTTTTTAATTTGTTGCATCTGTATTTATGTCTAAGTTAAACATAAGTTGTCGTGCTTGTTTTCATAACAGAGCCTTTATCGGATCGCTCTCCTCTTTCTTTCATAAAATTGCATGTTAAAAAGCGCCCCACTGGGTATTTTTAAAGTGAGGTGGACCCATTTGACAATTTCAATAAATATGATGATGCCTCAAAAGCCAGATAATAATAGTAATTTATCAAGGGCTTACTGTGTGCCAGGCACTGTTTTAAGCACTTTGCTGGTATTATTAACTCATTGAATCCTAACGCTTTCATGTAGTAAGTACTGTTACTATTCCCACTCTAGAGGGGAAAAAACAGACACACAGGATACTTACATAAGTTGCCTGGGAGGTGGCCGAGCTGGGCTTTGAGGTCAAGCAATCTAGCTCCAAAGCCTAAACTCCCAACTGCTCTACTATACTGCCTGTGAGCAACTTCCCTGCAGAATGACTCTCCACGTAAAATCGGTCTCTGGGGGGAAGGGGGGGGGGCGGGGGGTGTGTCTAATATGGTGTCATCCCCGCCCCTCATCTCTGCCCACAGAGGGTTCCTGTTTCTGTTGTGTGAACTTCCCGCTGCACCAATCCCTTCCCCTCCCCATGTTCAGCCATTGCTGATTAAGCCAACTGCAAAGAATAATCTGAGCCCAGCATATCCTACTCTCACTCTCTCTTGAGCCTGAAGAAATATTGGAACTGAGAGCCACGTCAAGTCACTGGATTGCTATGGGCCGGGACCTCCATCAACTGCCGCTGCAGTCCCAGGACTTTCCTTGACTCTTCCCTTCCTGAGGCCTGGCTGTTCTATAATTCCATAGTTCCCTGAGATACCTCTGTATTCTTCTAATACTGTCCCCTTTCTGCTTAAGGTAGCTCAGGTTGTTTTCTGTTACTTGCAACCAACAGACGGTCACTACTACAGGAAGCCATGTCTGTCCAGGGTCCCCAGGCTGCCCCATCATTACGTGGGTTTCATGACCCCTGCCCACGCCTGCTGGCCTCACTGGGCCCTCCCTGAGCGCCAGTGACACTTGTCAAGTGTGTCTTTGTTGAGGCTGAGATAGTCTTTCTAGGCTTTCCAGGAGACAACTAGCTTCTCTGAGAGAGAGTGTCAAAGAAACCCTGTCCCTCCTTCCTACTCCCAGGTAGCCCGTGGCTACTATCACAGGGGATTTCTGAAGACAATGGCACGTTGTTTTCCAAACTGAGTGGCTTTGATCATGGCCGCTTGAGGTCAGGAAAGGGAAGAGAAGCAATATTTGAGGGCAACGGGGGCTGTACTGTTCCCACTCCCTCTGCTTTCCCTGGGCAGTGGCTCCTTCCCTCTTCGCAGAGGGCAGGCTGGAGAGCAAAGAGCCACCACTCTATTCCACCAGTGATAGCGGTTGTGACTTCACAACCAGCGGCGGCAACTCCCAAAGTGACGCCAGCCCTTGTGACAGCAACACATGACAAGATGTTGGGGCTTGGGGCCTATGGTTTGAGATAAAGAGCATGGACATTGGAGCCAAATCAACCTGTATTCAAACTACAGCTCAGTAATACACACACACACACACACACACACACACACACACACACAGAGGCAAGTTCTGAACCTGTTTCCTCTTCTTTAAAATACAGTTGATGACAGTAGCAACATTGGAGGGTTGAGGATTGATTTGTAAAACACCGGGAACACTGTCTCCCCCATATCGTTTAGGTTTATCCTTTTCAAAAACAGCGACTCCACAGCTCTATTGTTTGTCTCTCTCTCTCTCTCTCTCTCTCTCTCTCTCTCTCTCTCACACACACACACACACACACACACACACGAAAGGATCATACCTCTGAGTGTAGAATTGAGACATTTCACAACCATGGTCCTATAATTCGTCAAGTCAGTAGATGCACACTCAGTGCCAGAAAGAAGGACACGATCTAGGCCAGAGGAAAGTTTCCTATAGTCGCAACTTGGAGAGCGTCTCTCGGATTATGCTGCAGATATTACCAGTCAAGTTTTAAAACCTAGCTAAAGTTTCAGAATATTCATAAATCAATATCATTTGCCTTGCTTCTTATTATCGAACCTTTGAAAGAAAATGGCTGAAAATCGCACCTCCCGAACACGACGGGGTACTTTTATAATTATTCCAATACCTTCGTTCTTTCCACCAAACTTCACAAGCTCATTGGAACTTCATCCCTTCCATCAGTGTCTCTGGATCAGCTACCTTTGTTGCTGATGTAGGTAGTGAGTGACATCACCCTCAGGAATCACATCATTAAGACATGTAAACCTGTGCGAAATTCCTAAAAACTCATCAGAAAAATCTGCCAATCTAGCCTCTAAAAGTGAGTCCAAATGTAACTAAATGATAAGAAAATCATAGTGGCTAATGTTTATTGAGTACTGACTATGTGCAAGGTGACATGCAAAGGCTTTGAAATGGATTGTTTTATTTAATTCTCACAAGTCTCTATTCTTCTTCCAATTTTTAGGTAAAGAAACTCAAACTTAAGATGTGGAAATAGAGCAGGTTCTCACAGCTAATAAGGTACTGAGTCAGAATTTAAACCGAGGCTTTCTCACTCAGAGTCCAAGTTCTTCACCGACATGTTTTTGCATTATGGCAAAATACACGTAACCCCAAATTGGCCAATTTAACCACCTTTAAGTGTACCGTTTTGTGGCATTAAGTACAGTTACCTTATTCCGCAGCCATCACCAGCATCCATTTCCAAAACATTTCATCTTCCCACACTGAAACCCTGTACCCATTAAAAACTACCACCCCATTACATCCCAGCCCCTGGCAACCACCATGCTACTTTCTGTCTCTAGGGAGCAGTCATATAAGTGGAATCATACAGCATTTCTCCTTTTGTGGCTAGCTTATTTCTCCTAGTGTAATGCCCTCAAGATTCACCCATGTTGTAGCAAATGTCAGAATTGCCTTCCTTTCTAAGGTTGAATAATATTCCATTGTATGTATACACCACATTTTGCTTATCCATTCTTCTATTGATGGACACTTGGTTTGTTTTCATCTCGGCCGTTGCGAATAATGCTGCTTTGAACATGGGTATAATAAATATCTGTTCTAGTCCCTGCTTTGAATTCTTTTGGGAATATACCCCATAGCAGCCAAGATATTTTAAATACTTTTCTTCTCTTTGCTATTGGTCAGTTATTCTTTGCCTTTTGTTTGATTGTTTGTTCGTTCGTTTGTTTGTTTTGTGGATGTCTCCTTTTATGAAGCAATGATAAATGTGTAATTATCTAGAAAGATTATTGTGTCATCTTGTTTTTAAGTTTATGTATTTATGATTCTTATGTCACCGCAAGCGGGAGGAGGCTGGGCTGGCTCACATCTTCGGTAGATGCAGGCACATTCAGGCAGGCTGGTGAAGCAGACAGAATTTTTCAGGCCAAATATATTTTAAATGTAATTTCCCTCCCTTGGCTAACATGATCCTTTGACATGCTTTCTTAGGCATTAAGGACATGACAAGCCGCTGAAGAATTTAGATAGAGATAGTTAGAAGGGGAAAGGGATTCTAGTGAAAAACGTTGTGGTTCTGAGGTCTACTGAGAAGCAGGAAGGAAATGTATAAGCACATTGGTGATGTTAAAGTCTGTCTTTAAAAAAAGCAAAGGATATAATTTAAAAAGAAAAAGACAGGATCAGCTAGAGCAGGGCACTGAGAGATAAATGCCCTCAGAAGACTGCTTTTGCTGCTGTTAAACTTTTATCAGACTTTTACCACTTTTTATCAGAATCCCACTAAATAATTATTTTCTCAAATATATTTACCTTAAGCCAAAATAATCTATTCCCCCTGATATACACTTGGGCAGGACCCTGTTTTTTCTTTTTCATCTGGGTAAAGCAACCACCAGAATTTCCTTTGGTAGTTTCCCCCATTTAAACCACCCTTCATCACCTCATCCCTGTCTTTATTACCACAGCAGTATAGCCCGGCGGGGAGACCAAGAGCCCCTCAGAAAGAGAGACCTGGCCTTGACTCAGGACTGACACTGTGATCCCATATTTTTTACTTAATCCCCCTCAATCTGTTTCCTACCCTAAAGGCAGAGATTAAAAAACCCAACTCAAAGGTTTTTATAAAGGATCAAATGAGATAACTTCCTAGTATGTAGTATAGGCTTAATATCTAGACTTCTTGCCTGGATTTGGGGCTGAATGAATTGTTTTCAATCCATCTTCTATATTTTCTTCACATAATGTAAATATGTGAAAAGGAAGTTCTTACTTTTTCAGTCTTGTATTTCTAGATAAAGGTGTGCAATGTAAAAGCTATAGGATTTTTGCCACAGAATATTTAGGAAGGTATTGACGGAAAGAGATGCCATTTGTACAAAAGCTGAAAGAAACAAAAAGGCACATCACAAAAGAAAAAATACAGATAGTCATTCACTCAACAAAAGGAGGAAAGACGATTAGAGTTTAAGAGACATTCAATAGGCATAATAATGAAATGTAATGTTTGGACTTGTTTGGATGATGAACTTAACAAATCAACAGTAAAAAGTCATCTTTGATACAATCAGGAATTTTTGAGGACTGAAAATATTTTTTATTAACTCTTCAGACTCTGGTTTCCTCTTTCTTTCAATCAAGGAAAACTGGTATATAACATTATATTAGTTTTAGATGTACAATATAATAATTCAACAATGATATACACCACGATGGAAGTATTTTTTGTTTGTTTATTTTTGGGTTTTTTTTCAAATTTTTATTTAAATTCTAGCTAGCTGACATATAGTGTTAATATCGGTTTCAGGAGTAGAATTCAGTGATTCATCCCTTACATATAACACCCAGTGCTCAACACAAGTGTCCTCCTTAATACCCATCACCCATCAAGCCCACCCCCCCTCCCCTCCAGTAACCCTCACGTTTTTCTCCACGGTCAAGAGTCTCTTATCATTTGCTTTCCTCTCTTTCCCCCCCAACTCCTTATTTAGAAAATAAGATATATCGCTTTTATTATAAAATATTTAAGTCACACAAAAGGTATAAACATAACACGTAACCGTGTATACATCACCCATCACAATGGAAAATTTAAATATGGACAAGATCATGACTTGAGCCAAAATCAAGAGCCAGACGTTCAAACAATCGAGCCACTCAGGTGCCCCCAAAGTGTTTTTTATTTTTAAGACCACTGTTCAGAGAATGGATGGGGGGAGGGACAGAAGTGAAAGTACACAAGCCAAGCTGCTGAGGGAAATAGAGAAGAGTGGGCATATTTTAGTGACTTTGGAAGTGGAATCAATAGGACTTGGTAAGGAATTTGCTATGCAGAGTAAGATAGAGGAAAGTGCTAGATTTCTGTTTTAGGAAGCTGCCACCTTCTATTAAGATGAGGATTCCTGGAGGAAAAGCAGTTAGGGGGAAGGTCAACAAAGGAAATCTTTCCAGAAGGCAATTGGCTCTATGCATCCAGAGCTCGGCAGAGAAGTCTGAGCTGCAGACATAGATCTATGAGTTTCTGGCATTTATTTAAAGTTTATTTATTTGGGGGGGGGGGGGGAGAGGCAGAGAGAAAGAGAGACAATCCCCAAGCAGGCTCTGTGCTGCCAGTGGGGGGCTTGAACCAAGCAGGCTCTGTGTTGCCAGGGAGGCGGGGGAGGGGGGGGCGGCAGGAGGGGAGTTGCAGCTTGAACCACGAACCCGTGAGATTTGGACCTGAGCGGAAATCAAGAATCAGACCCTTAACCTACTGAGCCACCCAGGCACCCCTGTGAGCTTCTGACATTTAGCTGGCATAGAAAGCCATGGGAAAGACTAGAACTTCCCAGAAGAAAGTAGACAACAAGAAAGGGGCCCAGGATCCAGCTCTGGGGGGCTCCAACCCTTAAAGGTCAGAAGGAAGAAGAGATAGCCCAAAGAGAGTGAGAAAAAACAGCCAGAGAGAAAAGAGGAAAACCACAAGGAAAAGGTGCTGTGAGAACTAAGCAAACAGTGTTAGAAATGCTGATTATGGGTGATGGGCATTGAGGAGGGCACTTGCTGGGATGAACACTGGGTATTGCATGGAAGTGATGAATCATGGGAATCTACCCCCAAAACCAAAAGCACACTGTATACACTATATGGTAGCTAACTTGACAATAAATTATATTTAAAAAATAAAAATAAAAATAAATAAATGTGCCAAAAATAAATAAATAAATAAATAAATAAATACTGATTAGTAGTAGTTTTATTGTGCTTCACAGATACTGTGTTTTTACAAACAAGCTTTGTGGCAACCCTGCATCGAGCAAGACTTTCGGCACCATTTTTCCAACAGCATTTATTCACTTGGTGTGAATGTATCACATTTTGGTAATTCTCACACTATTTCCAACTTTTTCATTATGATTATATTCGTTATGATGACATGAAATCAGTGATTATACTTGCTGAACACTCAGATGATGGTTAACATTTTTTAGCAATAAAGCATTTTTAAATCAAGTTATGTACATTGTTTCTTAGACACGCTATTAATAGCACGATTCATAGACTATAGAATATGTGTAAACATAATTTTATATGCACTGGGAAACCAAAAAAAATCAAAATTGATTTGCTTTATTGCAATATTCACTTTATTGTGGGGGTCTGGAACGGAACTGGCCGTATCTCCGAGGTATGCCTGTATTTTTAGAACTGTGTTTTTAGTATCTATGGATTAAAATGGGCTTTTTTAGGCTTCCTTAATAATCAAGTCATATTTTCAGATACTCATGCTGTAAACTTTACATCATTGTTTCCACTGCATACATATTTTCAAGTTACAAGCTACTGACATAAAGAAACTTTAGAACACAGCCAATCCTTAATTGAAGACTGTCATAAGCAAAGCAAAAGGAAGGTTTAACTATAACACTTTGTTGAATTCTTACTATGTTTGCACAGTTTTATTGTGCCAGAAGTTGTAGGAGGAACCAACATTTATTGGGAATCTTCCAGATGACGACAGCTAACATTTATAGAGTGTTTACTTTGTGGTGGGCACTATTTGCATTGTTAACTCTTTTAATCCTCACAATAATGCTGTAATGTAGGTTCTATTATTGTACTCACTTTACCAATGAGGAAACTGAGTTGCCAGAAGTAAATCCTCTAGGATGAATGGAGCCTGTGTTTGAATACTTGCAGTCTGATTTCCGATTCCAGAACCAATCCACCCATCGCTGCTCTGTATTACTTTTGTTTTTGTATCTGCTCTCTTATTTTTAAAAATTTCAAAGCCCTACGTTATAGACATTGTCACATGCATTTTGAAGATTACTAAAAGGGAACATGGAAAGGTCAAATAACTGCCAGAGGTCACAAATACATTATGATCAGCTTGGAGGGTCTAATAAAGATTAGAAAGATCCCCTAAACTACATTTTATTTCTACTCTGTGATGCCAGGCAATATGGTAGGTAGAAAAGTTGTAAGATACCGTCTTGGTTCCCAAGAATCTCAGGTTAGAGAGAAAACAAAAGCTATTTAAATAAAGTGATGTCTGATAAGTACCAAATGAGTGGTAAAAACAATAATTATTAGAGAAATTCAGAGAAGCAAGAAACCACTGGATCCTAAACAATGACTAAGCTTTAAATAAGTACAAAAGAGACAAGAGAGATTTTCTGGATGAAAAAACAGCATTAGGGGCGCCTGGGTGGCGCAGTCGGTTAAGCGTCCGACTTCAGCCAGGTCACGATCTCGCGGTCCGTGAGTTCGAGCCCCGCGTCGGGCTCTGGGCTGACGGCTCGGAGCCTGGAGCCTGTTTCCGATTCTGTGTCTCCCTCTCTCTCTGCCCCTCCCCCGTTCATGCTCTGTCTCTCTCTGTCCCAAAAATAAAAATAAAAAACGTTGAAAAAAAAATTAAAAAAAAAAAAAAAAGAAAAAACAGCATTAGTTAAAGAATGGTAGTACAGCATGGCGCCAAAAGAAGGCAGACAAAGATAATACATTTCAATTCTGCCCACATACTTCTATATGGCCTTGGTCACTTAGTCTTCTAAGCTTTAGCCTTCTCATCTGTGTAATGGGTCATTAAAACCTACCTCTTGGAATTTGGCCATTAATATGGAGGTATGTGGTTCACACACAGGATTCAGGGGTAACTTGGGCTAGATGCCAAATGCTATCGCAATGATAAAGTCTGAGAGAATGCCTAACTTCTGAGCATCTGTGGCATGATTATATTAGCCGTTTTATTTGGAGACAGCCCGGATTCCGAAAGTACTTATATGTGATGTTAAAAGATGTTCTTACTCTAAATTTCTTTTGAAAGTTTCATGACAGCGGGTATTTCATAAAGTTGGTTCTTCCAGTGATTTTCTCCTTTAACACTCATTTGCACAATGGCTTGGGGAATGTCATTTTCATTTGTATGGTTTTTCTCAGCCACAGCTTAAGAAAGGGAGAAATTTTAAGCACTATCTGTTCCTTACATCATAGACATTCGCAATGACAAAATTATAGAACTCTTAGCTTTCTTTAATGTGGCATAGGCAGGTTTGGTGGTTAAGCCTCCAACTGCCAAAATAGAATACAGACAGAATTTGAAATATATCTTGAGACAAATAAGCAGTTATTACACAGAGTAGAAAACATGCCAAACTGCCTCGTTTTTCTTATATGGGAATAGTTGGTTTCCCCAAAACAGAAATCTTAGAAGCAAACAAACCACCCTAGGGGAGTATGAGTTCTGAGTAACAATGGTCTAATATGCTCTTACTTCGTCTCTTGTGTGATAAAAAGCAAAATTTAGAAAATAACTGCATGGAGTTTGAAACACGATCTTTGACCAAGAGAACAGAATGAACCTGAGGAGTTAAGCCATGGTTTTTTGTCTTTTGCATCAACAAGTAGTCTTCTTATCCTTCTCAGTCTGCACCTCCAACTATGCAAGATATTACAAAGGAATATAACTATTTTAATATACTATACACTATATACAGTGGTGTATATATATTATACATACATGTACGTATTACATATACACTATACACATACGTATTATATATATGTATCTATATAAATACACACACATACATGAATACACACAAAAGAGGACAAAAATAGTAAGGAAGTGCCTTGAAAGAATCAAATTTCAGTATTGTTCATTTGTGAATGAAATAATATGATGATATTTAAGGTTAATGACTTCCAATGCTACTGTTACCATACTTAACTGGAAGTTAAACAGCATGACTCTTGTTAATGCTAATAATCATGAACTGTTAATTCATGAAAATCATGAAAGTTGTAAATATGAGGTTTTTTTTAAATCTAATTTTAGATTTGCAATAAGACCTTTATTTATGTGGGCTTTTGAAATAGAACTACTGAGGTATAGATGTTATTTGAAGTATAACTTTTTTTTGTGGTTTTTTTTTTGGTTTTTTTATAACTTTTTTTTAAAGTTTATTTATTTTGAGAGAGAGACAGAGAGAATGAGCAGGGGAGGGGCAGAGAGAGAGAGAGAGAGAGACAGAGAGAGAGAATCCTAAGCAGGCCCCAACACAGGGCTCAAACTCACAACTGACACGGGGTTCAGACTCACAACCATGAAATCATGAGCCAAAACTAAGAGTCAGATGCTTAACCGAATGAGCCACCCAGGGTGCCCCTGAAGTATAACTTTTAAGGAAACAACATGAAAAATCAGAAATACTACATCAAGTTAAATGCAGCATGAATTATGGATAAGCACACTATGAATTAACTTCCATTAAAAAGGAAAAGATTAACTCTGAGCTTCATCTAGTCCCAGGGGCTAAGACATGACCATGTCCTACATTCCATCTTACAACAGTTCTGTAAGGCAGAGTTTATTATCCCCATGTTATATATGAGAAAACCAAGGCTCTCCATGGTTGAGGAATTTGCCCAAGACTATGCAGCTAACAAGTGGTGAAGCTGAGGTTTCTTGTGTTCTCCACCACTCCATAGTGCCTTAGGAATAGAAAATTCAACAAATACATTTTTTTTTCAGAGACAAAGGACTTTATTGCTCACAGCAAAAGCAGTAGCCAGAGCATCATGCTTGCACTGGTTCTACATATCCCTCAAGTCCTGTGGGGACAATGAAAATAGACTTGCCTAGATGCCTACACATGCAGAGGGATAGTAATACAGGAGGGAAACCCTGAGCTTGGGAGATGTGCTGCTTTTATAGTGAGTAGAAGCAATTCTGCTTTTGTGGGGGGTGTTACCTCATCCTTCAATATTGCTCAATACAAATACAACCCTGAGAGATCTCTCAACAAATACATTTTGAATGCCTATGATGTGAAAAGCACCATACCAAATGCAAGAAATACACATCCTGATCATATGGATCTTCTCTTCGAGTAGTTGGGGGAACCCAACGCAAAGTGAAAATGCGGGCCTCTTGGGCTGCCTAGGTGGCTCAGTCAGTTAAGCATCCAACTCTTCATTTCGGCTCAGGTTATGATCTCACAGTTCGTGAGATATAGAGAGACCTGAGGCAGACTCTGTGCTGACAACTCTGACCCTCTCTCTCCTTTTCTCTCTCTGCCCTTCTCCAGTTCATGCTGGCTCTCTCTCTCTCTCTCTCTCAAAATAAATTAAAAAAATGCAGGCCTCCTGCTCAAAAATTATTTAAAATTTCAAGATGGTAACATCAGAGCATTAAACTGATCATTGAGCCTTTCTAAGCACAGGACCCCGATACACATCCATGAAGCTGGCCCTGAGCACAGTAGGGCAAACAGCCCCACTGCCTGGTTTTGTACAACCAGGGGCTAAGAATGGTTTTCACATTTTTAAATGGAAGAAGGAGAAGCAGGAGGAGGAGCAGGGGGAGAAGAAGGGGAGCGGGGATTTGTGACATGTGCAAATTATATGAAATTAAAATTTTAGTGTCCATAAAGAAAGTTTTATTAGAACACAGCCACACTCATTTGTTACGTATCCTATGGCTGTTTTTGCACAACAAAGTTAGAGTTGAGTAGCTGCAACAGGGACCATCTGGCAAAAGCCCTAAATATTTACCATCCGGCTCTTTACAGAAAAAGTTTGCAAACTCCTGTTCTGGAGGAAGGTAGAAAACAAGTGACCAAAAAAAAAAAAAAAAAGAAAAGAGCCATAGGGTGTTACAGGGATTCAAAAGAGAAGAAACCACGTTCGATTGAAAATATCAGACCATATTAGATTAGAAAGACAATCTTTCCTGGAGAAAGTAAATGGACCTTGAATAGCGGGCAGGAGTGGGAAGGAACACTTCAGGCAAAGGAGATCACCTATACCACACCAGAGCAGTGGGACAGCACTATATTTGGGCGAAAAGTCCACTCTGACTGTAAGGCCGTGTTTGTAAGAAGGAAAATAAGATATTATACAAGGATTTTATTTTGATAGGGCAACAGGGTAACTGAAGGCTTTTTGAGGAAGAGACTGGCTCAATATGCGTTAAGATAATTCATCTGGCAACGACGTGTAGAATAAATCACAGGAGGCATAGACAGGAGGCCACCAGGCAAGGTTGGAAGGTGTGGCTAAAGTCAAGGAGTTGAGACGTAGTGCCAACCTAAACAAGTGTGGTCTCAGTAGAAAAGAATTACTTATAGATGTGCCAACTGACTGATGATTTGAGAAAAGGCAGAGAAAGGAGGATCAGGCTGGGAAACTGTTTAATTTAAAAGATGGTGATACGATTAACAAAAGAGAAGAAACTAGTTTGATGACAAAAGATGGTGAGTTCAGTTGGCATGCATGACCAGTTGAAGTTGCCGGTGGAATATCCTGGTGAAGATTTCAAGAAGAGTTTGGTGCTGAGACATGCAGATTCTCGCATTCTCTGCATAAAGATAATAGTTTGATACAAGTGTAATGATTTCTAGTCTATTAAAAGAGAAACAAATGTATTTTTAATTAAAATAAAGTATTCCCTCAAAGTCTAAATAATCCTAACTCCAAACTTCTAAAATGAGCTTTGAAAAAAAAAAAAAAATCAAATGCCGGAAAGTCAAGGAAAGTTGAGAGAAAGAAGAAAAAACACTGGTATACTCAAGTAACATCTGCTTCCATGAACTTAAGACAGGCTTTCAGACTTGATCAAAGTTTCATGCAAAGTTAAGTCAAATTTATTTAAAATTCATTCATTTAGATTTTATAATAATTCCTAAAGACTGCTCTGAAATTTGCCTTTGAAATTTCCATTAAAAAGGGGTTTTCTAAGGAAATGGAAATTGCAGAAATATGTAACATTCAATTCATCTAAATTGCGAGATACCTAGAAAGCACTTACATACAGAAAACTGGCAAAGTATAATTCATTCTTGAATATTCTTTAACTTGGTTAGTTTTCAATTGCTAGTATTCTTTACAGGAGTGAAATTAATCATACTTCTCATTACTCTTCCAAATTTATCAAAGTTCATAGAAACTTATTTTAAGAATCAAGTGGGGGCACCTGGATGGCTCATTGGGTTAAGCGTCTGACTCCTGATTTTGGCTCAGGTCACGATCTCACGGTTTGTGAGATCGGAACCCCCAAACGGGCTCTGTGCCAACAGCGAGGAGCCTACTTGGGATTCTCTCTCTCCTCTCTGCCCCTCCCCTGCTCGCACTCTCTCTCTCAAAATAAATAAATTCATTAAAAAAAAGAATAAAGTTAAACTGAACTAAGCAAACGTTAGTTTTCAATTACCTCCCAAGTCTGACTTTTTCCTGCACTTTCTCTTTGAATCTCTTCTTCCATCAAAACTTCCTTTCATAAAAGAGCTGATATTTTGTAAGACGGGTATTTATATTTTAGTCTTTTCTCTAATAATGTAAGTTCCCTTGTCAAGTTCCCGCCCTTTTTGGAACAAGGCATTTTTGGAACAGAGAATGCTTTCTGTCGCCCAGTAGCCTCACCATAAACCTACCTATGAGTAACCCGCTAAAGTGCCCGAGTCATGCATTTAAATATGCAATTTACTTTATTCATATAAATAGTTGATTTAAGTACAAAGTTGTTTGGGATCATAGGTTTGTTAAATGAGTTTGGCAGGGTAATTTGGACAAAGAGTTCACCCGAGTTAAGACACCAGTGTTTGAAATACTTGTCAAGAGAAAAACCCTTTCAAGAATGAAAAAGACCGTGCCCTGGCCTGGCTTCCTTCACGAGAGCTCTAGGTGTGGAAACTGCACGCTCAATTACTTCCCAGCCACTTTCCCCAGCACAAAGGAATACGCGAGCACCAACTGTTAGGTGGCGTTGGTGACTGAATTACAGTTCGCAATAAACGCATCTTTTAAGTTTCGGAGGGTTTCTAAGCCCTTCGCACCACTGTAACCCGCTGAAGTCAGCGAAGCCGACACGCCTATGGGTCCCGAACCAGGTGGCCCAGGCGAAGCTGAAAGGGGGACGAGAGCAGGGAGAGACACACCGCGGAGAAAACGCTGCCGCGAAGGGCGCCGCGTGGGTCCGGCCTGCGCTGCGGCGGCGCGCAAGGCCCCGCCCCCTCGGCTCCCCTCGCTCCGCCCCGCGGCCCCGCCCCTTCCTCGGCCGCGCACCCGCGCGCCCCGCCCGCGGACGGAAGCGAGAGCGAGGCTGAACGCCTGACGTCAAGGCGACACCGCCAAACCTCGCCCAGAGTCAGGCGTGTAAACCAGCCCGAGCGGCGGCGGCGGCGGCAGCGGCAGGACCGCCGTGGCGCCGGAGCAGCGACCCGGAGGGAGCGCAAGGCACGGGGCGACGCGGGCTGCGGGGACCCGGTGACAGCGTGAGAGGTTCGCAGAGTGTGTGCGTGGCCGCTGAGGGGAGCGGCGGCCGCGGCCGCGCGGGGCGGGGGCCGGGCGCCGGCTGAGGGGAGCGGGTGGGGTGCGGCGCGGGCCGGGCGGGGCGCGCGCGGCGGTCAGGGACCCTGGCGGCCGCGGTGGCGGCTTCACGGCGCGCGGCAGGTGGTGCGAGGGCCCGGCGTCCGGCCGGCGAACGCGCTGCCTCCCGGGCCGGCGGGGACGAGCCGCCGCCGCCGCCGCCGGGGAACAGCGCGCTTTGCGGAAGGGGTCAAATGTCTGAAATATGGCGGAGGAAGTGAGAGCCCGAGGACCCCCCCCCCCCCACCACCCGCTCGCTCCCTCCTGCCCGCGGCCGCCGCAGCCTCTCCCGCTGCCCGCCGTCCCCCGCCGGGCTCCCCGGAACACTAGTACCCCGCGCCGGAGCCCCTTCGCTGGCCACCCCTGTGCCCTCCTGGGTGTGGGTGGAAGTTAGAACGGAAACCAGAAAGTTGTCCTTTGAGAAGACCCAGCTTCCCCCAGCCCCGAGCCAGGACGGGGAGCGTTCGGGGAAACCACTCCCCGGCGCCCTGCAGGCTCCAGCCTGACAGGGAAAAAGTTTGCCTGAAACGGGACTGGTTTGCTCCATTTGTTGCGGGAAGTGGCAGGAGGAAGGCAGCGGAGGGAGCCCCACCTAGTCTGGCAGCAGCCACCGCGTAGGGAAAAACTGTTAAAGGGGCCTTTCCTTTCGTCAGCAAGAGGAAATCTCTTTTCTCTTACAGAGGGAGACAAAATCCAGGAAGTTTGTCGTCTTCTCTTTTTCGCCATCTCGATGTGTCTAATCTTAAAACTGTCAGCACCATGAATTTTATTTAAAACTGTCCCCAGTTAACTGGGCCATTTGGATTTTTCTTCTGAAAAGAACTGATGGCTTTTGGAGAAAAGATCATCCTTGCGAGTTTAAGCACAAGATTTGCTTCCCCTTCGCCGCCACCCCCCCCCCCCCCGCCCGCCCCACACATTTATTAGTTTAGCAAAGCATTTTTGCCCTGCAACTCTTGTTTGGAAGGAACATAAGCAGTTCTGTATTACAGTAACGGGAAATTACATTTTTAACGGGGTAGAAGTTGACACTAAATGAACATCGTGATTTTAAAATTAATTCAGTCTAATTGGATTTTTGTTTTGCTGGTAGCATCTAATATATATCGAGTGCTTACAACTTAAAGCTTCTAACTTGTAAATTTTTGACTTTTTTGTAATTGGAAAGCTGTTTAGACTTGCTCAACAAAATCTTATCTTAGCAAGAAGTAACATAAAAGAAGGGAGATGTTCATTTAACTTCAAAGTCCTATCACTTCTGAAAGCTGACTCTTGAATAGTATTTGAGTCATAACGGAGTCATGGGACTTTTTAAGAGCCGGAAGGGACTATTTAGGTCATCCAGTCTCACCCTCTCATTTTATGGAGGAGGAAACTGAGGCCTAGAAAAGATAAGGTTAGTGGCCTTGCGGACTTTTAGGACAGTATGTAATAGAGAAACTGGAAGAAGAAATAAAGTATTTTTATAGTGAATTACATTTTTACAGGATAGTAATCATACACAAAACGATTGGTACCTTAGTCAAGTTGTGGAAGAACCACTTGGGTAGTTTCATTTCCAGATTTTAGGAGAGGAAATTGACAGTCAAGGAGGCTACATAACTTTAAGGACACAGAACCCTGAATGAGTGTCTTATTTGAGCCCGTCTTTGCTTTTAAACTCTGCACTGCACCAAGTGTTTTCACTTGGATTTTCTTGTTTGGCATTCACAATAAATTGTGATGTTGTCTTATCTGAGGAAGCCCCAGAGCAGATCTTTAAAACACCTGTAGCCAGTTTTGTTTTAATGTTCGAGGTATCAATACAACTGAAGAGCCCAATAATACACTGGCTTAATTTAAAAAATGTGATGGGGGCATGAAAATAATTGCTCTGTCTTTTGCATTCTCTCCGTAATACCCCCTGCTCCATTCCAGGAAAGTCCTCTCTTGCTATGACACCTATCACTTCCAACATTCTGCTACTGTTCTGTTGTCATTATTCGTATGATTTTTGTTATCTATTACTCTAAATTGTAAAGTCCAAGGACAGGATGTCTTCTTTGTATGCCCCAAAGCACGTACATTGCACATGTACTTGGTACATTGTACATAGATAATACCAGTTTGTTAAATGTAAGCATAATGAGGGGAGGAACTGATCCACTTCATTCCCCATTATAATCTTAGTTCTGAGAACCTTGCCTTTGCACATAAGGGTTTAGCATTTAGGTAGAAAAATTAATTGTAGTAAACATTAAAGAGAGACTATTTGGAGAGCACTTTGTCTTCCTTCAGAAATAAACATTAACACATTGGCTTTGGGATCCTTTTAATTTTACAAACTGATTTTCATTTTATCCTCAAGATAATCCTTAACTATAAAATTCCAACATTTCTCTTTGCTATATGAAAGGAAAGTAAGCCTCCATGCTAAGGGGCATCTATTGAGTTGTAATGAAGAATTAATCCTAAAACTTTGATCATGTACATAAATATCATATTAAGTGTATCTTCAATGTAATTCAAGACTGGTAGAAGGCCTATGCAGAGATTGATAACATGGTAACTAATTATACATGTTGTTTTAAGTAGAAAGTCTGAGATTGGGATGAGAAATTGCTCGTTCAGTTTTGACTTTTGTTGTAGGTATTTGATAAATATCTGTTAGGGGAGTAAAATTAATGTGTGAACTAGATCTGGATACAAAGAAAATCTCACTGTTTTACACAGATATTTAGTTTTTTCCCAAATGTGTGATTTTAAATAGGTAATTTTATTACTGAATAATACCAAGATCTTATTGATACACATGTGTCATTTTCCTAGACTTACAATAACATGTTCCCGTGTATATGTGTATATATAAAGACGGTGGGTATTGATCTGTGCTGTCTAAATTTGACACACCAGGAATAGTTTAGTCTTTGTGAACTAAATATTCAAAAGTGCTCTTTTTTTGTTATGACAGTGATGTCACATGTTCAGTCTAGAGAAAACTTGATAAAGATTTATCTTAAACTTTGTAAGACCACATAAAGTTGTGACTAAATATGTGCCTTGATTATTTTTCCCCTCTTACCATTTTTGAGGACTCCATAGTCTAAGAGATTAGGCTGAAGTTTTTACTATTAGCCTTTTTAAGTTAAATTTCTTTTAGAAAAAGTTAAGGAACAGATATTTTGGCTGATGCAATGATTCATTATAACATTGAACAAATTTTTCAATAAACAGGAGTACCATGTGCTGAAACACTTGGGCTGAAGCCAAATATTTTTCAGTGTTCTTAGATATTTTGCAGTAGTATCAAAAGGTACTAATTACCATTTGAGAACTTAAGTCTTTAGTTTATTAATTCTTTGGAAATCTCATGAATACATTGGAAGCAGTAGCTTACAAAAAATAGAATGAATTTATCCATTTGCAATAAAGACTGGCTTGCTATACTTTGAGCCTAGTTGAACACTGGATTTTAAGACCAATCCCTTTTCCATAGAATTTCTCTTTTTGGGGGTGGGGGTGGGAGGAGAGAGCATGCACCTGGACCATGGGGGGTGGCAGGGGACAGACAGAGAATTCCCAGCAGGCTCCATGCTCAGCATGGAGCGATGTGGGGCTTGATGTTACAAACCGTAAAATCATGATCTGAGCTGAAATTGACAGTTGGACACTTAACGGACTGAGCCATCCAGGTACCCCATGGAATTTCTATTTTAAAGACATTTAAAGAAGAACCATTTTTGTGCTGCCTTTAAAGAATTAAAATCACTTTTTAAAATGTGCCACAAACAAAAAGAAATACCAGTATTCCATACTTGCTACTTGGATGTGTTTATTCCTGATGTTAGTCAAATTAAGGGTATACAGCAAGTGATTATTATTTCAGTAGCAATTTAAAAAGAATTTTTGTTCTGCATTAACACAGGATCAAGAATTTTTAAACTGTTTCTAAGGAACCTTAAATTTATAAAAGAAAGAAATGAACATTTAGGGAAATGTACCAGGTTTTAAATAATATTTAAATTACCAAAAGAAAAAATACTTGCAACATGAATTGCAGAATTTCCATCTGGTTTTTATTATACAGAACAGTATCTGGAATATAACTATGATTAAAATTATTTGTATTTGAGGTACTTGAGTACTAGAAATATGTTTACTTTTAAATTAAGAATCTTAGTCTTTCTAACCACAGAGAGTAATTAATGTTCTGATTCTGGATTTTTACATTGAGCTGGCTTCTAAAGCTTACTCTTATAGTTATGCTATTTTATAATTTTGTAGATAAGCTCCTTTATATACCTTATATATTTTATGTATGTAACCAGTGAGACCTTTTAAATTTAAATGGGATTCTGATCTTATGAGATAATTTGCTAGGTAGTTTTTTCCAGTGGTGAGGAATTGAATGTTTTTAACTGTTGTACAGATAGACTCAATAAAGATATTAAAGGAAGAGAACATCTATTTAAAAACAGTTATAAATAATTTTGATTGCTTTAAATTATTGACTTGGAATCAGCACCTTCACTACATTATAGATCTTGCTGAATTTTTCAGTAGTTGCTCTGAAAATTTATTTCAGTAAATATGTACTTTTAATAAAATAGACATTTTTTCTTATTCAAAACTTAGCATTTCATTAAATAACTTTTTCTTGAAAACATACACAGAACTGATGGCCTCACTGGTAGATTACCTGTTGCTTTCCTCTGCTTTGTGGGAAGAGAAAAAAGATGAAAGAAAATCTGTTTTGTCCATGTAATAGCAGTTTTTGGCAAAGGCTTCTGGAAAGGAAATGGAAAATGTTATGTAAAATAAAGTTCTAATTATCTGTGTCTTCTAAAATTTATACTTCTAAAGTTTATACATTGGAATATATTTTTCCAAGTCACTTTATTCTAAAAAAAATTGGGAGACTTTCTGAAAGTTAATGGAACTGAGGATATCGATAAAATAAAAACTGTAAATATAAACTGTTTAATTAATAGGTTTTTGGTGTCAAAATGGTATGCATATTGCATCCAACTGTTACCTTGTGTTTTAAGGTTGCAGTGAGAATATTACTATTTTATGCTAACAAAGTTATAGCTGCTACTTCTAAGATTTATAAGTTATGTTTAAGTTACTTGATAACAAAACTGAGGAATCCTTTGGTAATCTTGAATTCTATACTGTACAAATAATAAGGATAGGGATGAAGTACACAAATATGTGTGTATTTTCTTCTGCTCTTGAAATTCTTCAACTTGAAATTGCACTGGGTTTGTATTGGTAAGATTGGCTGCATTTTTAAATGTTTGTCTTTTTAATTTTCTTGTTAAAGTGTTTTAGAACGCAGAAGAATACAAAGAAGACAGTATCACTTATAATTCCACCAGTACAATGAAGTTTTAGGCAAAATTTGTACTTCCCTTTCCGAAGTTTTCCTACTCGTGGTTCCTCAGTGGGAAAAATAACATATATTAGAGTTGTTGAGGATTTTTTTTTTTTTTTAAGAGAGTGCACACACCGATGAGGGGCAGGGGGAGAGGGCTTGGAGCCCAACACACGGCTTGATCTCACAACTGTGAGATCATGACTTGAGTCAGATGCTTAACCCACTGAGCCACCCAGGCATCCCTTGGGTTGTTGAGGATTAAGTGGAGTATTATCCGTAAATTATTATAGAGACTATACTAATGTCGTATTAGTTCTTGTTCTATAAAACTTTTATTCCTCTGTAGCGTTGCTTCTTCCAGCTGAAGTTGATTTTTAAGACTGTTATTAATGTATGAATAAGGACTAAGACAAAATCATTGTGATTGTGAACAGCATAACAAATTGTCTAGCTCAGTGGTTTTCAAAGTATGCTCCAAAGAATCCTTGGGGTTGCGTGAACATTTTCAGGAGTCTGCACATACAAAACTGATTTTACAATAATACTGAGATGTTCTTTACCTTTTTTACTGTGTTGACATGTGTACCAATGGTACGAAAGCAGTGGTGGGTAAAATTTAGGGCACCTTAGAACCAGTCAAGTCAGAGCACCACGCTGTATTCATAGTCATTGTATTCTTCACTGCCATGCACAAAAAAACAAAAACCAGAAACAAAAAACTTCACTTACCTAAATGCACTTGATGAAGAAGTAAAAAAAACAAAAAAAAAAATTGTTTTTTTGTTTTTTAATCAAATCTTGGCTCTTGTACATATTATTTCAATATACTATGACAGAATGAAAAGATTGCTTGAAACACTGTTTTTGCTGGCATATTGAAGATATAACAGTTGTCTATAGGAAAAGCATTTGTGTAATTTGAGTTGCAAGCTGAACCAGCCACTTTTTTCATGAATACCATTTTTACTTTAAAGAATCCCTGAAAAACTAGTTATTCAGACTTGGGTACTGGGGAGACATTTTCTCCATAATAAACAAAATGAGCCTGTTGCTTTAAGGAAAGGATCAACAGTATTTATGGTCAATGATAAAGTTCCAGTTTTCAAGTGAAAATCAGAATTTTGGAAAATTTATATCAGCCACTGTGCTCTTGACAGCTTCCCAATATTTAGAAAAAATTTTCTGATGATATTAGTGATGTTAAAGAAGATAGTTTTTTAAAAAGAATATATAATGTGTCAACATTTGAAGATCCACATAACTCTGTACAAGTGTTTTCTAAGTGACCAATGCATGATGTTACAAAATCATGCATGGGTAAGAAATCCTTCCATTAAACCAATGGGTTTTAATATTCCGGCAGATCTAAAGTTTTTTGGTAAGGTTTCCGTTCCAGTATATTGCAACCAGTTGTCAAGTTTTGGTGTAGTATCAAAAGAGAATATCGACATTTAAGGCTACAAAATTTTTCCAGCTGTGTGGTTATTATTCACCTTTTTGTACACTCATTTTTCCATGCTTTGTTCTCAGTGTTTACCATCTTTGATTTATGTTGGAGGGGAATATAAGAATAGGAACCATAGATAAATGTGAAGCCATGTTTTCATGTGCTTCATCTTGAAATCTCTTATTAATATGTAGTCATTTTAGGTTGACTTTTTTAATAGACTTCTTGAGCATTCCATTCAACTTTTGATCATAGTAACAGATTAGCTGATTATTAATTTAAGCCTATTTCTTGGTTTTAATATTTGTTTTGTACACCTGGTAATTCATCTATACATAGATTGTACGTGTGCCCAAATTCTGACATAACCTTAAGGTAGTTTTTTTAATAGTTGACTTTCATGATTTTAGAATATTTAGTAGCTTTCCTGTAGTAAAGCTATCAATTTTCTTCTCATTTCAAGTTTAATAATGTCTCTTTGACCTGAGAATTTGCTGTGTTGTCTACCTTTAGTGGATACATTTTAAAATGTATATATTTTTTAAATTTTAACATGCACAAAGTGGGGAAGGTAAGAGGGGGAGAGAGAGTCTTTATCAGGCTCCACACTTAGCATAGACCCAAATGCAGATCCCACGGCCCTGGGATCATGACCTGAGCCAAAATCAAGACTCAGATGCTCAACCGACTGAACCACCCAAGAGCCCCTTTAGTAGATACCTTTAAAACAAATGTAAGTTCTTCTGAGAGAAAGTTCTTCTTTCATGCTTGTTTAGGAACAGTTGTAGCAATCCTTGTTAAGGATTTTTATAAACTTCATGTCATAGAACAGCTCCAAATCTTTTATTTTTTTTATTTTTTTTTTCAACGTTTATTTATTTTTTGGGACAGAGAGAGACAGAGCATGAACGGGGGAGGGGCAGAGAGAGAGGGAGACACAGAATCGGAAACAGGCTCCAGGCTCCGAGCCATCAGCCCAGAGCCTGACGCGGGGCTCGAACTCACGGACCGCGAGATCGCGACCTGGCTGAAGTCGGACGCTTAACCGACTGCGCCACCCAGGCGCCCCAAATCTTTTATTTTTTTAATTTACTGTAAAGTTTATTTATTTTTGAGAGAGAGGGAAAGAGAGAGTCCCAAGCAGCTCTGCACTGTCAGCACAGAGCATGATGTGGGGCTCGAATTCACAAACGGGGAGATTATGACCTGAGCAAAAACTAAGAGTCAGACACACTTAACCGACTGAGTCACCCAGGCACCCCAGTTCCAAATTTTAAAGGGGTTTTAGGCTAATCTGCATTCAGTTCAAGTAATAAGTTTCAGATTATGAAAGAAGGTGGGTAAGTTGTAGCTTATACTGTACTTAATTTCTTAGAAATTTAGTGCCAGTTATTTCCCTAGAGATAATAAAATGGATGTGTTCTGTGAAGAGTAGTGAGTCTGAGTTCCACTGTTTGAAAGAACAGCGTTGACAGAAGAGGAAGAGGCAGAGGCGTGGAGTGGTGTAGAGGAGTAAGTGTAAAAATGCTAACTTTGGGGTAGCTTTGAGGAGTAAGCATTATAGAACTCCTGCCTACAAAAGCTAATTCCACAGTGAGGGGGAGGAATTTAATAGGAAGCTTTAGTTCTCTCTATATTAAACAATTACCTGGTCAGCTGTTCTGAACTAAGGAACATACTGAGATTATAGTTTAGGTTCAGGACACCCAAATTAATCACAATTAATAGCACTGGCTATTGCTTATGCAGTTTTAGTTGCTAGCTGAAAAAAAATTTGTATGAAATTTTCTCTATTTTAGATTTTTTTATACTTTTTTTTCTTTCAAAAGTCCTGTCACCTTCATCATCTTCAACAAAGAGAAGACAGGATGTGCAAGCTTTTAAGGACAGAAGAGCATTCATAACATTTTTCTGTTGACATGAAAGTGATGATGGTGATAATAGGCAGTGAAGAGGTAGAAGGGCAGGAAATAGTGCAGAAAAGAGTAAGGAAGATGATTAAGACGTTCTCTTTCTAATGAACAAGACTACTGTTAACTGCACTCACTTTAGAGTTCTGATTGAACAGGAATGATAAACACTTTGAAAAGCATTTGTGATGTTTTAGTGATTGATCCATCTTATCTACCAAAGAAAGGGTCCTAGGTAGAAGATAAATTAATATTACCTATCTGAGATTGTGGGGTTTAAAGTAAAAGTTCCATCACTAAGCAGTGTGAGCTGAGAGTACTTTTATTCCTCAACAGACAGACCCTTTGTGTACTTTCCTCTGAACCTTCAGGTGCTCAAATTGAACACTTACTTTTCGCATAAGTTTTAGCTGATGACTTGAAGCTTGAGGGGTAAATTTGAGGAATCATGTGCTAGTTTTCAGTAGTTGCTAGACCTTTGATTCCAGGCTGTTAAGTAGCATGGCTTAGTGATTATAATTTTGACCTAAGTGTCTCAGGCTTCTCTCTGGCACTAGCTGTAAAACCTTGAACAAGTTAACTTCTCTCTTAGGACTTATCTTTCCATAAAGCAAGTTTGATTAAATGGCTGTTTAGGTCTTTTTGAGCGCTAAAATCCTGTGTTTCTGTGGTATTACTCTTGTTTAAGCCAGTCCTCTCTTGTTTGACTCCTACAGGAGCTTCCTAACTTGTTTCAGTTCTTGTCTTCATCTAGCTCAGTCTCCACCTAGAATTAAAAAAAAAAAAAATGTAAATCAGATCATGTAGTATCCTCCAGTCCCAATTCCCCCCCCCCCCCCCCCCGGTCTTAAAATAGAAACCAGACCCAGTTCTTGCTTATTTCACAACTTTATCTCTTCTCCATTGTTAACAAAGCTCTATCCATACTGAACTTCTTTCTGATCTTGACCCAACAAGCCCTTTACCATCTTTTGAGATTTGGGGTTTACAGCTACTCTCTAGTGTGATCTTTCTCCAGCTCTCTGCAGTTCTGACTCAGTGTCAACATTATATCTTAACTCAGCTGTACATTTACAGGGAAGTTTCTCTTGATCACCTTATGTAAAGGAGTATCCCCTTTATTGTCGTCATAGCTCTTATCATAATCAGTAACATTTATCCACTTATTCTCTCTTGCTCTCTAAACTGTTTCAGGAGGCCAGGAATACCATGTCACTTTGCCACCACAATCTCAAATGGTTAGCCCAGTAACTGGCACATAGTGCTCAACAATTTTTTATTTTAATGAGAAAAATACATAAAGTATTCCATAGTTTATCAGTTCCCATCATAGGCCATTTACGCTAATTTTTTTAAGTGTTATATCTGTTTCCAACTATAATTCTTCATTATTTAGGGCATCTGTCTCTTGAGGACTCATTCATCTGACTGCATGTTATTGAGAGCTAGTTGTTCTCAGTTACTGTATGTTAGAATTAAATCACGTAATTATGCACAAAAGGTTTTAGCAAAGACATGAAAAGTTAATCTGAAATTTAAATAGCAGTTCAAAATAATAATAATTGATACCCAAATGAGGGATAGAGATGAATGGTTATAGAGTCAGAGGAATAGTGAAGAATCTTAGGCTCTAGTAGTACAAAAAGACCTAAAAAATGAGGTGAGTATGATCTATACATGATATCAAGAGAGAACGTAAGGTTTAGACCATCAGTGAATCAGGGTAGGCAACAATACGGAAATTAGAAAATGCAAAGTTTTTCAAAGAAGTGTTTTGCTATCATAGATGTTTATGAAATGAATTATAGGCCCAGAATCCCTCACTTAGAATTCTTGGTCCCAGGTGTTTTGGAATTCAGAATTTTGTGGAAAGATTTGTTTTGAATATTAGTAAGAGTATTCAAACTCTTAATATTTCTAAAGTGAAACATGAATAGTCACACTGAATAGGATGAATAAAAACTTTAAATAGCCTCATGGTAGTACTTAGGTGAGGTTTTGCTCTGTAAAAAAATTATATCTTCCATGAAAAATGGATCTAAAATTGTTAGAAAGACTTTACTCTTTATTACTTTGTGTCTTTGGGGAGGACATCAGGGTCTGAAAACATTAGCTTAGAAACAGTCTCTGCCAAGCAATTCTTTTCGACACAGATTCAGGCTGGAATGCCCTGTTTAGGGTGATGAGTCTCTTAAGGAATGGGAAAACCACCTAATTCCTTAGAATCCAGTTAAATGTTTGGAAATAGTGAAGATTCATTTGTGTATATTGGTGCCTGGAACATAATAAGTGGTTTTTTAAAATGTTTAATGATTGACAGCTCATATATTAGCCACAATTTCTTAGTAGATTTTTAAAGTCTTTTAAGATATCATGTAGTTTGTCTCCCAGTTCATAAGGTTTCTAAAAATTACATGATACATTTAATTGTGAAGTAAGAGTACAATAGGAGGTTGGAATAGGAATACTATATAGGGCTGACTTGATCTCTAAAAATCCTTGATCGGGAGCGGGGGAGGGGGGGGTGCCTGGGTGGATCAGTCGGTTAAGCATCCAATCCTTGACTTCAACTCAGGTCATGATCTCACAGTTCTTGGGATTGAGTCCTGAGTTGGGCTCTGCACTGGCAGTGTGGAGCTTGCTTGGGATTCTCTCTCTCCTCTCCCCCGCCTTGCCCATGCATGCATGCTCTCTTACACACATACTCTTTCTCTCAAAATACATAAACATATAAAAAATAGAAATCCTTGATGGAATCACTTGTTTTTGACAAGGAAGGAAGGAAATATCTGAAGATGCTTCTTTGGAACTCAGAATTGATTACAGAAAGTCCCTGCATACTTTTTGTGGTTTCCCCATGTGCACTCCTTATTCTAACAACCTAATTAACACCCAAACTTTGGTTCTCATTGCTTTTCTCCATTCATTTGGTATATACGAATGTCCAAGAATGCAAACATGTATATGCTATTTTTTGGATACTGACTTCTATTTCTCAGAATTGCCAAGACAGGCAAGTTCTGAAGCTACTTTAAAAAAAAAAAAAAAACTTACTGACCTACTAATTATGCAAGTAAGTGAGTAATGTATGAGAAAGCCAAATACAAGCATTATTTGTGGCTTCCAAAGTGTGGCATGCATTTTATTTTTCTAAATGGACTTTATTTTACTCAATAACTGAGAGCATCTTTGAACAAACTGACCATGGCAAAGTGTAAAAGGAAGAACTTAAATTAGTTAAAAATAACTTCATAAAACAATTAGTTGCATAAACCAGTGTTGGCATTAAGCAGCTAGCATAAACTGCTGCTTACTTAGATTGAGATACTAAAATTACAAGAGAAAACTATGGGAAGTACCTCTGCTTCCACTGTTTTTTTTGTTAGTTGGTTAATTTTTCTCCTCTGAACTTTTGGCAGGTTTACTAGGGAATTTTCCATTAGGAATGTCCTGGGCTTGAAATTTCATTTAGAATGTAATTTAGTCATGCAAATTATGAACCCACAGTCTAAATCATGGCATTCCTCTTATGGTTTCAAATGCATTTGAGGGCAGTCACATTAAGCTTTGTCATTTAATCCTAGTTAGGAGGTTAACAGTACAATGAAATAAAATATTTTTTGCAGTCATTTATTCCTTCTTTCATGGAAGACACTAATTCTGTTTCTGAATTCAGCCTTATGTTGAAACAGATTGTAAAATTATGTTTTAAAAAAAATGTTCCCCCATCCTTATAGATGGTGGTGTTTTGTAAAATTTGAGTGTTTATATTAAAAGAAATAGTCGTGATGTTCTTCCATTTATGAAGACAGGTTTGGTTTGTTCTGGAATCTACCCTTAACTTAAATTCTAATTTACCTGCTAGTACTAAAGCACCTCACTTCTGATTTCTTTTACCTCTACCCTAGCAGCTCATAAACTGTACTTAGTGTAGCATTTGCTTGAAATATATGAAAGCAGATATTTTATCTAACAAATAGGGATGTCTCTGTGGTTGTAGTTATCTGATTCTGCAACCTGTTCAGAAGACTTTATTAAGCATCTTTGGTGTTAGTATTAAATTCTGAAATGACAAATCAGCAAACTTGGAGAAGATGTGACTTCACCTAGGAACAGAAAAATACATCATTAGCTTTCTTACCCCCAATAATGGTCATCTCTTTGCAGTGGTTGTTTTCTCTTTTTCTGTGACTTGTGAAAGTTAAGACATTGAGAGCAAGTTATTTAAATTGCTGAAGAATCTGATTTCTGGAGACCTGAGGAACAGAGAGACCCTCTTTTTCTTTACTAAATTGGGGGACAGTTATTTGAAGGCAAAAAGATGAGTAAGACAGTCTGTGGTGAACTGACCTTTCTTTGCTAGGAATGTAGGTCTTAGAGACTTTAGGAAGAACAAGGAGGTTCTATCAGAGTCTTTCAGAAGTGCTTTTAAAGACTTATGCGCGCTCACACACAAACACTTAAAATCCCTACTATGATGAGAGGTCATCAATATGATAACCACTGCTGTAATATCACTTAGCTCTTGTAGGCTTCTGGGTCTTCAGATTTAAATTTGATCTGATCTTGAGACCCTCCTTGTCACCATTCCCCACAGTGGTTTTGTTACCTCTTCCCATATCCCATGCATGGCTCCTTACTTCCTTTCGTTCTGGGGTGTGGCCCATATGGGCCAGAGTACATCTAACAGAAATATAATATCTGCCTTAAAATGTCTTTTATAGATACACAGATGTGTGTGTTCACGTTTACCTTAAGAGAGACCAGTGTCTGAAAAGACACAGATCTAAATAAGTCCTGTTTAACAAACTTGCTTCGTAGGAAATAAAAATGCTGGAGACTAGTTTTCCCAGCCTCCTTTATAGCTAGGGTGCAAGTCCTTGTAGGTCCAGCAAACAAAGGAATTTTATTTTCTTTTTTAATATTTATTTTTGAGAGAGAGAGCTTGCGCGCACACACGTGGGGGTAGGGCAGAGAGAGAGAGAGAGAGAGAGAGAGAGAGAGAGAGGGAGAGGAAGACGCAGGATCCAGGCTGTGAGCTGTCCACACAGAGCCCGATGTGGGGCTCGAACTCACAAGCCGTGAGATCATGACCTGAGCCGACATTGGATGCTTAACTGAGCCACTTAGCGCCCCAACAAAGGAATTTTCTAAAATAATCTAAAGGGAAACTTTGCAGAGCTCCAGTGGCATGAATCCTTTAATGTTAAACTGTTTGCTCCATTAACTACTTCCAGAATCAAAGGGGGCAGATTTAATTTAGCTTCAAATGTAAAAATGTACTTTACCCAACATGCCCTTTTCAATTTTATCTTTAAAGCTTGATTGAGTTTTGGGGTATGTTGGGGGCTTATCTTCTTGCCATAGGTTCCCCTGATAACACTGTTTAGTCATCCTTAGGAATGGTTCTAAACAACTGAATCTGTTGACCAAGTGAATAATGAATGAATATTGAATGAATGAATGAATGAATGAATGAATGAATGATGAATGAATGAATGTTGTAAAAATGAGCATCAGCAACTATGCCAGAATCCAAAGTCATTGTTTTTGGTAGACAGTCTTCAGCATTCAGGCAAACCATTCTCAGTGATTCCTTTCACGTTTTTTGGGGGGAGAGAGTGTGCATATTATTTTGTGGCTAATTAATACATCTTTGTAAACTATCAAACAGCAGTGCTAGTTATTTAAAGTATTCTACAACAGAAGTTTTCAGTGTTTTTAGAGTTACAACCCTATTTCTCCTCCTAAACCACAGTAGTGATTGATAATTAAGAACTGTAATCTTTCCCTTTGAGACTGGAGTTGGTCTCAGAATCATTCTCAACACTGCACTCCAGGATATTTTGAGTTGTTGTTTGAGCTAAAACCCGTTGGCCACCAGTGAATTAGTGGACAAGATCTATCCTTACTTCGAGGTTCTAGCTTATAGAGCAGGTATCAGCAAACTTTTTCTGTAAAGTGCCAAATCATAAATTTTTAGCCTTTGTGGACCATACAGTCTCTGTCACAACCATTCAACTCTACCATTGTAGTATGAGCAACCATAGACAGTATGCAATTGCGTGGCAGTGTTCCAACAAAACTTTAATTATAAAAAAACAGACAGTAAATGGGATTTGACCTGAGGTCTGGAGTTTGCCAGACCCTAGGGCAAGAAACTGGTTTTGATTCATTCAACAAATAATTGCATTCTGTATTCCAACTGTTAAGTGCTGGTTATGCAGCAATTAACTTCACACTTAGATCCCTGGCCATGAGATATTTAAGTCATAACTGAGTATTATGTACTTGGATGGATCCAAAGCAGCTTCTTGAGGAAAAGTATGGCCTGCCCTAGGAATCTGCCTCATTTGTCAATATAAGTGAGATCTTAACACAAATACCCTAAGTGGTGCCATGTTGTGTGGTCGCGGTATTAACTAAAAGTAATCTCAGTATGCTTTGGATATCACATGCTATGGCATCAAAGTTAACATCCTGTTATAAAAAATAGCCTTGATGTGTATATCTGGTATCTGCACTCTGTGCACATAGTAGGTACATAGTATTCCTACAGTCTTGTAGAATGAAGCTGAAATTACTGATTGTCTTAACTTTTTGTCAGTCTCTTGCAGTTTCTTTCCTCCACGCAGTACATTATTTCTGATCTCTTAATTTTAGTTTTCATCAACTCATTATAGGTTTTTGTTGCAAACCGGTGCATTTTAAAAGTAGACAATATTTAAATAATCTTAATAAAATGCTTAACATTTCTAGATGTATTGTCCAGCCTTCTGTTAGAACTATTTTTATTCATTTAAAAAGTACCTCTAGTTTTTTCAGTATTGGTATGTTTCTCTTCAAAATGTCTAGGACTGTTGCTTATAAAAATGAGACAAGGTTTCTAGGGCTACCTGGGTGGCTCAGTCGGTTAATCATCCCACTTTGGCTTAGGGTATGATTTCATGGCCCTGCATCAGGGCCCTGCCATGTTGACAGCTCAGAGCCTAGAGCCTGCTTCATATTCTGTGTCTCCCTATCTTTCTGCCTCTCTCTCTCTCTCTCTCAAAAATAAATAAACATTAAAATTTTTTTTTCTTTAAAATGAGACAAGGTTCTTGACCAAACTCAGAGATCTATATTATGTTAACTGTATGTAGACCTTCTTGCTGTTTTTATTTTCCCATTTATACCCTGAGATCCATTCAGACTGTGCTTTCTATGGAGTCTACTCATATTCCTACATTTTTTTGCCTTCTGTGCCTTTGCTTTCACTTTTCTCTAGTATGTTCTTTCCTATTGAAGTGCTGTGCCATTTGGTCATTTGCCTCCTTCTTCATAAATCTCTCCCTGACCTGTCTTCAGATTTTGACAATATTTTTTGTTTCTTTTGATATTTTTCATATTTTATGTCATTTTTCCTACAAAATTGTAAGCTTCCTGAGACCAAGTATGTTTTGTTCATCTTTGTAACCTTCATTGTGACTTTCACTTAAGGCATATTCAAATACTAATTAGATGAAAGGTACTCCTAATTAAGCAGGGGACAGTGTTTCTTAATGAGAAACGTCCCTAGACTTGTATCCAAATGAGAAAACTCGTGTCAAGATATACAGTAAATTGTAAATGCTATACGAATATTGTCTGTTACCATATAAACACTCAACTTGGCTCTTATGCATAGTGTCACACACAATTTGGTTTTTAATTTCCATATTTCATTTCAGAGAAGAGTATGATTCTGTTGCAGAAAAAGATAAGCTATGTCGTACCCCAAGTTTGTAAAGCAAGATGTTTTCTAAGCCTTTGCAGTTTCTTTTGTTTTCTTTTTTCTTTTGTTTTCTTTTTTCTTTTTTTTTTTTTTTTTTTTTTTTTTAAGAGAGAGTGCACACATGTGCGAGCAGGGGAGAGGAGCGGGAGGGAGAAAAAGAGAGAGAGAGAGAATCCTAAGCAGGCACCATGCTCAAGGTGGAGCCTGACCCCACAACCCTGGGATCATAACCTGATCCGAAATCACGAGTCAGACACTCCACTGACTGAGCCACCTAGAAGCTTCTTGTATCTTTAAGATTGTGAAACATAACAGAAAGCAAATTCATATGAAGATGTATTCCTACTAAGATGAACAACCATCTTGATTTGCTCAGAACTAAGGATTTCCTGGGACACAAGACTTACAGTGCTAAAACCAGGACTTTTGGTAACCCTGATTCCACTTTATGCTGTAGCCATCTCCTTTGCATATCACTGTTGGCACAGTTTCTAAGAAGTGTAGGAAATGCCTGGTAACTAGGTGATTGGCTTAGCGGGAGGAGGTGTTGGGGGGCACTTCAGCTTTTATTTTTTAAGTTTCTGAGTATTGGACATTTTTAAATGTTCAAATGAAGATACAAAAGTGCACTTGCTTAATTGATCTATTTAGGAATATATTTGTGTATGACATATCATTGGTGACTTTATGAGAAAGTGGTGCTGCTCAACTTTTTAATTTAAAATTGCATAATCTGTCAGATGATTAATGCTTTATTTCAGTGCACTGCATTAAATAAAGCAAAGTCTGAGGTGACCTGAAATTTTCCTCTTAGTTCCCTTTACAGTGGTTTGAGTTTTGCTTATAGATTTGCACTGCAGAGACTGTTTCTAAAGAAATGTCTAGGATAGTCTGTGCCTAGTCATTCCTTTGCTGGAATTGGCTTGTGTATGTCCTCATGTATATAAATCAGAGAAGTCCATGGCTGAAATCTCTCTAATAGCAGGTATATAACTTAAAATTACCAAAAATCTTTGCAAGTTTTATCAGCAGTTAAGCCATAGTAGCTTAACTATTCTGGAACATGCACTGTGCCTTGGTGGTATTATTGGGAAAGAGCCATTCAAAATATCGATACTTTATACCAAAAGGACATTAATGACCTGGTTTCTCCCCCTTTTCCTCCCTTCCTTCCCCCCCCCCCCATTTTGTAATTATTAAATTTTTTAACTGTACCTCTTGGGGCTATATGTGAAATAATAATAGCATCTTTAATTTGACTAATCTGTTGGCTAAAATAGGCTCTTCTGGAATAGTTTGCTCGGTTGTTATCCTCTTTTTTTCTTGTTTTAAGAATGTGAATAGAATCCTCTGATGTTGTTTTAGCTTTTTATGGTTCTTTTTGCCAGTCTGTGAGACTTGCCAGCTTATATCTTGGACCACATTGTTGTAGAAAAGTTACTTGTGCCTTTAGAGCAAATGTATACCAACATTATATTCCTATATAGAAATGTAAAGATCAGATTTGAGCGATGAAAAAACTTGAGAAGACAAGAAAATGGAAAATTTTAGGTTGAAGTTGAGAAAGAATGGTGTTCTTTTCACAAAAGAAGGAAGGAATCTGTACTTTGCTTATAGTAGTTTTGGCTGATTTTTAATAGATAAATTTTCCTTTAGACTAGATGTTAATAAAAGAATGTGAAGTAAACACTGGCAGTGGTGTCACCATAGCAGTACTTACTTATTTAATCCTAAAGAAATGAGAAAATAGGATGCAAGATATTTACTGCCCTGGTCACAAAAGGCTTCAGATAAGGAGGAAAAGAAGCAAGTGTAAAGACACTATTTGACACTTTGTGAGCAAATGATTTTTATATGTTATGGTTTATTGTACAACACAAGTTTGTTACTGAATATTTTGCCCCAAGATACTCATTAAGCCTAGGAAGGCTTTTGGTTTTGTACAGTATTAATTTTTTCTGTTCATAAATTGATAAAAGCCTTCATCAAATCAAAGATCATTTGATGAAGACTTAACTAAAACTATAAACCTTAAAATTGAGATTTGTAGTCATCTAAATGAATTATACATTTCAATTAATAAGCCAGGAATATTGAGTGGAACATTATACATGGTACATTTACAGTCTTGCTAAACAAATCAATGTTCTGTTCTATGCCTGAAGCCTTTTGAGCACATTGAGCATCTTCTTCCTAATCTCTTTAGTAATAAATTCTACTACCATGTCTATACCATTGTCAGTTTTTACCCCGCCATCTTTTAAGACCTATTGTAAAAGATAAGATACTTACTGAACCAAGTCTGTTCTTAGGCTCCCAATCTGGTTTAATGGCCTCACTATCCATGTCTGATCATGCTGTATCCCATCCCATTTTCCTCACCCATCTAGTCAGTCACCATGTTTCTTGATTCCTTCTCTCACTGCCCTAACTTAGATCACCATCTCTCACCTGCGGTAGCTTCTTACCCAATTCCCAGAATTCAGAAAACTAATACTCAGTTTCTGAAACACAGATATGGTCATATCATTTCCCAACTTGCAAACTCTTTGTCTCAGTTTCTTGTCGAATACAGGTCAAACTCTCAAGCTAAGAGGGTCCCCTTCCTTGTCCATCCACTCCTCCCTCCCTCCACACCATGCATTCATAATCCCTTTTCCCAGAATGTCCTCATTGCCTGGTGAACTGCCCTACTTCTTTAAAATATCCACTGGTCTGGTTTAAATATCCATATAGTTTTCTTGAGCCTTGTTCGACATGTCTGTATAGGCAGAGAATTCTCTTCTGTGTACACATAGCCCTTTGTTCTGTAGACCCTGCTTGATTGTGAGGTAACAGTGCAAACACTACATTGTATTTTATTTTATTTATTTATTTTTTATTTATTTTAGAGCACAAGAGCAGAGGCAGAGGGGGAGAGAGAGAATCTTAAGCATGTTAGATGCTTAGCACGGAGCCCAACACAGGGCTTAATCCCACAACCCTGGGATCATGACCTGAGTTGAAATCAAGAGTCGGATGTTCAACTGACTGAGCCACCTAGGTGCCCCACGAACACTACATTTTAATGTCCTAAACCAACAGTTATTCTGGGGTATAAAGGCCACTAAAATGTAGTTGTCATATTTTTTTCCCTCAGATTTCTAGCTTGTCCTACCTCTTTGTCTTCACAGTTAAAAATAAACTAACATCTGTAATCTGGTCATTGAAATTCAAGTGTACAACATATTAATGTTTTCTCTTCATGTTTGCCTCTTGGATCCACCACCCCTCCCCCCCGCGCTTTTTCATTGTAGGAAATAATGAGGGCTCTTATAAAGGAATGAAGTGGAGAGAATGGAATTGATTTCAGAGATGCCAAGGTAGAATGGATCAGACTTGGTAATGGGATGGATAAGAGAGAGTGACAACTCCCCTAGATATACAAGTTCCTATAGTATAGTATGATTTTGAGGTACTGTAGGTGCTTCAAATTTTGAGCACTGTTAATAGGTAGATGGGATTTTAAAAATAGCAAGTAATACTGCTTACTATCTGTTAACATTTGCACATTTCATTTGAATATTTAAAACTTTATGAAGCAAATACTGTTATTCTCATTTTCAGATGAGGAAATGAGGCACATAACCTCTCATTTAAATGAGAGGTTAAATAACATGACCAAGGTCATTTAGCTAATAGTTAGAACTGGCATTTTAGGAAATAAGATGTAAAATCTGTGCTCTTAATTCTTATATTTTCCTGGATTTTTCCCTAATTAAGATATAGTTAAATAAGGCGTGTGTGTATCAGATTCTAAATTATATATAACAAATAGTAAAGTTAATATCCATAATTCAATCCATATTTACCTAAATTATGTTTGGGAGACACAGAAGATCTTTTAGTCATTATGTATAACCTATAGAATTTACTACTAGATCTGATGAGAAAAAGAAGAAAAAAAAAAAAAACCCTGACAGGTAGATTCTTTTTTTTTTTTTTTTAATTTTTCTTTTTTTAACGTTTATTTATTTTTGAGACAGAGAGAGAGCATGAACGGGGCGGGGCAGAGAGAGAGGGAGACACAGAATGGGAAGCAGGCTCCAGGCTCTGAGCCATCAGCCCAGAGCCCGACATGGGGCTCGAACTCACGGACCGCGAGATCGTGACCTGAGCTGAAGTAGGACGCTCAACCGACTGAGCCACCCAGGCGCCCCAAGGTAGATTCTTAAGTCGTGTCCAAAGAACTCTTGGGAGCAGAGGAGAGTTCTACATAAATCCAACCTGTTGGGATGGATCTGATAGAAACTAACAAACAGGTCATCTTGAGCCCATATTATTTCTTCTTCTTTTCGAAACATGTTGGAATCTCCATTTTTTTTTGTCACCTAACTACCTTGCTCTCTTGATTTGGCTGAGAAATGATCAAGTACTAAACTGAAAGGTAACTATAGTAATAACTCCAGTAATAAAACTAGAAACCATGACCTTATATTGCATGTCATAGTATATGTAGGAATAAGCTTTATTTACTGGCAATATTAATCCATGAAAAGGGCAAGAGAAAAATTTTTTCCTTACTTGAGGTATTATAAATGTAGTCAGAACAGTGAAATTGTTGGGTAGCTTACAAATTCTGCACTTAACTAGATTTAAAACTGATTCACAGAGAAGACCTTTCTCAGCAGAATATAAGATTAGAAACACTTCCCATTTTCCCCTCAAGAGAGATGCACACAACTCAGAAAGTAAATATGATAAGTAATACTCATTTTAATGGATTTTTGTTTATTTTGTAGTTCATTGTTAGTTTTATTTTTAAAAGAGAGTATGAGAGGTAGTGTTTGGACCTCCAAAAATAATTTTTAAATCTCAGAAGTTTTGATTTCTGTCGTTGTGTCCAATGGATTAATACCAGGTTCTCCTAACATTTTAATTAGTTAAATTTATTTAGGAGTGCAAAGAGAACACAGCAGTCCTCTTCAGCTGCTAAAATACTTCTTTCGGAGTTGGAGGCGGAAAGGAGAAATCAAATATCATCTCTTCCAGAAAGTGTTCAGTGGGAGAAGTAATGTCACTTGACTTCAGGAACCAGTAGTTAAGTTTTTTACTTAGTCCTTTATTTATAATTTAAGATCACAGAATTTCAAGATGGATGGTTGGGGGTGGGTGTTGTAGCAAAATAACTTGAGGATAGAATTGCTTGAGTTAACCATTGTTTTTGGAAAATTTTTAATTTGACTATAGCTATTTGGAGACCCTATGACATTTTAACGGAAAGGAATTATGCTTTTTATTTTTATTTTTTTATTTTTAGAGAGACAGAGCACAAGCCAGGGAGAGAGGCAGAGGGAGAGAGAAAATCCCAAACTTCACGCTCAGCGCAGAGCCCGATTCAGGGCTCGATCCCATGACCCTGAGATCATGACCTGAGCCAAAATCAAGAGTCAACACACTGAGCCACCCCGGCACCCCAAGGAATTAAAGCTTTTTAAATATCACTTCCCACTTTTCAAGGATTTGATTCTTACCATAACCTGCTTTTTACATTTATTAATGAGATTGATTTAAAGAATAAATCAGATTGAGGTTGAGAGCAGGTGTCTCTGGAACCTAAAAGTTGCTTTTAATACTTTTCCTGCTCCAGAGCATTTTCTTTTCTACTCAAATTACATTCCTACACGGCAAGTGTAAGAACTGATTTTTCTCAAGATTTGTGTAATTCATTCTCAGTTGGGATTCTTGATGTCTGTCAAGAATGTGAACTTAAATGGCAACTTTTGTACAAAAGGTAACTTGTTTGTGGTCTTTTAAGGATCTAAATAGTTCTTTTAAAAAAAAAAAAAAAGGACCTGGGGCACCTGGGTGGGTCAGTCGGTTGAGCGTCCGACTTCGGCTCAGGTCATGATCTCATGGTTCGTGAGTTCAAGCCCCTTGTCGGGCTCTATGCTGACAGCTTGGAGCCTAGAGCCTGCTTCATATTCTGTGTCTTCCTCTCTCTCTCTGCTCCTCCCCTGCTCACACGCTGTCTCTCTCTCAAAAATAAATAAAGATTAAAAAAAAAAAAAGGATCTAAATAGTTCTTTCCTTTGTTGGAAATGAATTATTAGTCTTTAGTCATTCCTTGATTTAACAAATATTTCTAGACCAAATTGGGGACAAAATAACGAGGAACTACTCTTCATCTCGTTGATGATAGTAATGATTAACACTTAAGACTTTCATAGACCGTATACGTTTAATCTGTCCATTAAGTTTGTAAAATTGATATTATTGTCTGTATTTTATAGATTAAGACAAGCCTAGAATAAGTAACTACCCTCTGGTAAGTTGCATAGGTAGTCAGTTCTAGGGCTCCCTTCTTTCCACATTCCATGTTTACCACCCTGAGTGAGAGAGAACCTCATGTCCATACCCTAATCATAAATTAGTTGAAAAGGAGATCTTAATTGCACAAAGCATGTTGGACTAGCATGCCAGAACTAAGAAGAAAATACGGAAAGCCTTTGCATCTTGCCTTGGTTGAGTACCTGGTGGTAGTAATGGATTTTCCCAGCTGAGAGCAGCCTGTGAATGTGTACATTGTCCTGTATTGTTTTTGGCCCCTTTATTTTATAATAATTAAGAAGAGGGAGGGGTGCCTGGGTGGCTCAGTCAGTTAAGCGTCCAACTTCGACTCAAGTCATGATCTCACGTTTGTGAGTTCGAGCCCAGTGTCGATCTCTGTGCTGACAACTCAGAGCCTGGAGCCTGCTTTGGATTCTGTGTCTTGCGCGCTCTCTGCCCCTCCCCGACTCACGCTCTCTCTCAAAATTAAGTAAACATTAAAAAAATACTTTTTAAAAAAGGGAATATAACATTAAGATACTTTTAAAAGCTCTGTCTATATATAATTCTTCAAAGCCCCGTATATGTAACAATACATTTTGGAATTGAAAGGGACCTTAGAGATCATTTAGTACAGAAGTAGAAAACTAGTACCAGAACCCAAATCTCCATACCTTAAGTAGATTTTGTTGGTTTCCACGATATTCACAACTTTCAGAATTTGAATGACTTCATCTGTATAAGCATTCATTCTGCTCACGCCATTTCCTAACATTAACACCTTCCTGCTTCAAGCATTTACATGCCTACCTGGCTGATGTAAGGCATCTCTGTGTTCCGTTCTTCCCCCTTCCCTCTACCCTCATTTTACAAACAAGGATACTGTAAATTGAGAATAAAGTAGTTTATCTCAAGTTATATAACTTTTTAAATAGAGCCAAACTTCTTAAACCTTAAGATGATGTTCCTTTCTATAATTGTCCTCTTAAAAGACAGTACAAGATAGTATATAATCAAGTGCTAGAGTATTTGGTGTAGCTTGTCAGAAAGGGGAATTGATTGTGGACTGAGATAGTTCAAGAATACTTCAAAAAGTTTTCCTTGACACTACCCTCCTCAGAATTGCATTCTGAGTATTTGCTGGTCAGGAACATTCTATCCTGACCTGTGTATTATTTTTGCTACAAATGGTGGGGGGCAGTGGGCAGGAGAGGGCATCATGAATATCTTTGTGTATAAAGCAGAGAAAGGAAATCACTGAGGGGCATTTTGTACATATTGAATAATGGTACCTCATAATACCAACTACATTTAGATTGCTACAGAAATCCCATTTTCACCTGCCAGCAGAGGAAGGGACATTGTAGCCATGACCTCTCCAGTGGATCCCAGACAGATCTCTGTGACTTTCCCAAATCTAAGTGTAACCCCAGCCACAAATAAATTGGCATATTACCCCGCCAGAGATGTTGATTTAAAAGTAATAAACAGGAGGTGCCTGGGTGGCTTAGTCTGTAAAGTGCCCAACTCTTGATTTCGGCTCAAGCCGTGATCTCACAGTTTGTGGGTTCAAGCCCCGCAAGACTCCATGATGACGATGCGGAGCCTGCTTGGGATTCTGTCTCCCTCTCTCTCCGCCCCTCCCCTGCTTGCTCTCTATCTCTCTCTCTCTCTCAAAACAAATAATCACTAAAAAAAAAAAAAATTTTTTTTAATAAAAGTAAATAAACAATAAAGCCAAATGGTAGAAACTTATGTTGAAAACACAACTTAATCTATTCAAAGGGCTCATTGGGTACAATCTTTTAAATTAGTGAATAGTGTTTTGCAAGAAATGCAGCAAAGTCTAAGATATATCAGTCTGTTTCCTTGATCAGGAGTTGGTTGTAAGTCACACAAATTTTAGGAAATCTGTATAAGTAAGTAATTACAATTAGAAATCTTTACATGTAAATGACATACAATACCCAAAAATTACCCCCTCCTAAATTTTTATGCAAATTTTAACCTCAAGTATTTTTTATTCAATTTATTTATTAAACCAATTTAATTTTCATGTTTTTTAATTTTATTTTTTATTTTTTAAAATTTACATCCAAATTAGCAAATAGTGCAACGATTTCAGGAGTAGATTCCTTAGTGTTTCATTTTCTTCATTTGTAATCTTAGATGATTAGAGAAGTAATGTGAATCATGCTTCATATTTATAATTGTGTAAGTGTCTGCTTGTTGTAGAAATTACATTTTTTTGCTGAAGAAGTATAAGTGAGAAGTGGCACTATTAACAGCACTGAATTCATTTTGCATATATACAGCATTCTTACCGGTTTAACCACCTGAATAAATTGAGGATCTGAGAGTCCCTTATTAATTTATGACTTAACATAATAGGTGAGTTAACAGATTAAAGCTTGGTTCAAATGCAGATTAACATAAGCATATTATTTTTTTAATTAGCAATTCATAACTTCGCTTTCAACTTCCACACTGCATTTAATTTTTACAAATAAATGCCATTATTTACAAGGAATGCCACAAAATCATATGTAAATCAACCAGATCCCATTACCTGTATTAGAAACTCAAACTAGAATGTTTCACGTTTGACCAGTAGCACCATAATTTTTGGCATAGAGTTTGACCAAGACCTACTTCCCCATTGCTGATACATCTTCATTTATCATTTTCTTGTGGTGTTGCCTTTAACTGCTTGAAGGTTTTAAAATTTCTTCCAGTGTAGATTTTTTAGATCATTATGAAATAGTTTTAATTGCACTTCCCATTTCTTCAGATGGCAGTCCATGGCAATGACACCTGACAACTAGAATTTTTAATAATTTCTAATATCAAGTACCCTAATTTTACTTTGTATCTTTTTGTTTCAATCTGTATTTTCTGCTGAAGTACAAGAAGATAAAACAAACCAGCCAGCTTTTCAGAATACAAACCTTTGCTGCTGGCATGCCCGTTAAAATACTTAGAACTTAACTTCTTTGCCACCCTACTTATCTTTTCTTTCTAAGTAGACTTTTTTGGCATGCTAATTAGCATAAGGATAAATATCTCTTTGACAATAGAGTAAAATGTTTAAAATTTCAATGTTTACATTTTTAGAGTAAATATTGTCAGTAGTTACATTGATGGTTCTGTAAAGCACTTAAAACAGTATGTTTAATTTTGTAATTTTCAATAATACCTCTTAGCCCTTTTTCAGAACAAGCACAGTAGTTACTAAGGTTTAAAAATAGCATTAAAATGGGGCGCCTGGGTGGCGCAGTCGGTTAAGCGTCCGACTTCAGCCAGGTCACGATCTTGCGGTCCGTGAGTTCGAGCCCCGCGTCAGGCTCTGGGCTGATGGCTCAGAGCCTGGAGCCTGTTTCCGATTCTGTGTCTCCCTCTCTCTCTGCCCTTCCCCCATTCATGCTCTGTCTCTCTCTGTCCCAAAAATAAATAAACGTTGAAAAAAAAAATTTAAAAAAAAATAGCATTAAAAGAGTTTTAATTGGTTCTTTTAAGCTTGCCTGTTTGTTTTCTTTAAACATGCACTGTCACCATCAGTATATTATTTATCAGAAAGATACTTTTCTCTGGTAGTAGCAGTATTATAATTATTATTCATTGTGAATTGAATGACTGACTCAACTTGGTATTGTTGAGTTTCTAATGACCACTTTTTAAAAATGCCAGTGATTATAAGGGGTGCCTGGGTGGCTCAGTTGGTTGGGTGACTGACTTTGGCTCAGGTCATGATCTCATGGTTCATAAGTTCAAGCCCCGCGTCGGGCTCTGTGCTGACAGTGTGGAACGTGGAGCCTGCTTCGGATTCTGTGTCTCCCCCTCTCTCTGCCCCTCCCATGTTCATGCTCTGTCACACTCTGTCTCTCAGTAATAAATAAACGTTTAAAAAAATTATAAAAATGCCAATGATTATCAACATTCTTAAATGATAGTAACATGGGGTAATTAAAAGACAACTCCACAACTCCTCTTTTGCCTTCAATTTTTAATTTTCATTTGCATATTTTATAAATATATTGTTTATTAGTAATTTTAAAAACTCAGGAAAAAAACAAAAGTAGAAGAAAATGATCCCACCACATTATCACATACACATAGCTATTTTACAAGTTCAAAAGGAATTAAAATTCATTTTACATTAGCATCTCAAGATATTTCTGCTTCTAAAGTATACTGAGATTCTCCCTAGGTAGTCAAAATAACAGTCTGCAAAACTTGAGGTACATACAGTAATCTTCATTCACTTGTGTAATTAATGTTAAAGAGCAAAGATAACAACACTATTACAGAAATTTTTGTATAGTACTTTTTTTTTTTTTTTAAGTTTAGGTATTTATTTGAGGGGGGGGGGGGGAGCACGGGCCTTGGGAGAGAATCCCAAGTAGACAGTGTGCTGTTAGTGAAGATCCCGACGCACAAACTCACAAACTGAGTTGGGCTCAAACTCACAAACCCTGAGATAATGACCTGATCTGAAATCAAGAGTCAGATGCTTAACCAACTGAACCACTCAGGGGTCCCCTAAAATGTGTTTTTTTTAAAGTGCTTCTTAGATTTAGTAGAATATAGTAGGAAGCCTTAGAGTCTGTAGCTAAAGAATTATAATATAGTTCAGTTGATCTTAAAATATTCCCAACTGTTCCACTATTCCACTACTGGTTGTAGTAACACGAGGACTAAAATAAGGACAAAAACCCATGTATGGATGGAAAACAGTTTTAGCCTGTACATTGTGTCTCTTTACCTACCTAGAAGAAACGTTCTCAAACAAAAGCTGGACTGCTGTTCCCTCAACATGTTTTATTGAGCGAGTAGGTAAAAGGGTAGAGCATGGATTCTCAACTGAGGTAACTTGAGCAACAGCTCAGAGGATTGCTGCTGTTGTTTTTATTTTTTTAAGTAGGCTTCATGCCCAGCGCATAGCTCAACGTGGGGCTTGAATTCCAGACCCTGAGATGAGGACTTGAGCTGAGATCAAGAGTCAGATGCTAACAGACTGAGCCACCCAGGGACCCCTCCTCTATTATTATTAAAAAGCTATCTTCTGTTGATTGTTACTATGTGCACGGGATCCATGACTCTTAAAGAAAAGTACTGCTACAGGGGCCCCTGGGTGGCTCAGTCGGTTGAGCCGAAGTCGGGTCATGATCTCACGGTCTGTGAGTTCGAGCCCCGTGTCGGGCTCTGTGCTGACAGCTCAGAGCCTGGAGCCTGCTTCAGATTCTGTGTCTCCCTCTCTCTCTGACCCTCCCCTGTTGATCCTCTGTCTCTCTCTGCCTCAAAAATAAACATTAAAAATACGTTTTTTTTTTTTAAAGAAAAGTACTACTACATTTCATTCCTTAATTTCTTAAGCACGTACTATGTGCCCCAGGCACTGTTTCAGGTTCTGGGGATATAGCAATGAGTAAAACAGACAAAATTTTTTTTCTGGAGTTTACATTCTTGTATCTGCCTCATAACTTTATCGTGTAAGTATTACTGCTTCCACTTTCACCGTAAAGAAAGTGAAGCTCTGAAAGTTTTCATGACTTGCTCAAGGTTGTACAAAACTAGGATTTGAAACTTAGGTGCTGTGAACCACTATGCTATGCTGTCAAAATTGTCCCTTTTTGGGATTCTGTAAAAGAGAGCAGTTATTCTCGATGTCTCAAACGGTAGTTATCACAAATCCCTTAGAAATTCAGATGTAACTCTCTCCATCAGAACTGTGCATGAAATTAGAAATTCAGATTTCTCAAGTGCTTATTCTTGGGCTTCAAGTTAACAGCACTTGAACAGGAAGGTTCTGCCCACAACTCAAATACACAGGTGCCAGCACCTTCTTTCCTCCTCCCCACCAAAAAGCCAATGACAGACTTTACTTGCTGAGCAGAGTTGTCTTTTCTGCTAAAACTAGATGCAACCCCACAGTCATTTTCAAAACAGAAGCAGTGGCCTTTCTCAGTCACTAGCATTCACAATGAAATCCATTATTTCAATCTTAGAATCTCTAAACAATTTTTCAAAGCTGGTGTAGTGGAAAGTACCAATTTGAAATGTAGATATTAGTTCAAATCTTGGCTATCATACAGTTAGGTTTTTCGTTTGAAGGAAAAAAATATCCCTAGCATTGGTATTTATCGGGATTTAAATAAAAATATTTTAGTTGAGGGCACCTGGTGGCTCAATCGGTTGGATGTCCAACTCTTGATTTCAGCTCAGGTCATGATCCTAGGGTCTTGAAATCCAGCCACATGTCAGCCCCGCCTACTTGGGATTCTCTCTCCCTCTCTGCCCTTTCCCCACTCATGCTCTCTCTCTCTTTCAAGATAAAATTTTTTTTAATATTTTAGTTTGGTATATATAAGGAGATATTAGTAAAAATTAATGAAAGATAATGACTTTGCTTGGTTGCATTTCCTTATAAGTGTTCCTTGTTACAAACCTTTTTGGCAAGTTAGATGTGTTTTGTCACTATGTTTTTAGATTTGAAAGTCTGTTGACAACATCAGATTTCTCTACTTCAAAATTTGAAATGCTTTAAACTTCCTGTGACCATAGGGCTCTATAATAAAAATTCTTTTTGGTTGAATTTCTAAAATTAAAACAAATAGATCAGCATTATTTATACTACCCACAAGCTGAAAATAATCCAAATGTTCATCACCTGATGAATGTGTAAAGAAAATGTCATGTATCCCTACAATGAATATAATTTTTGATCATAAGGAATAAAAGAAACAAACTACTGATGGAAGTAATAATCTGGATGAACCTGATTCTAACAATAGGTAATACTCACGGATAAATAAAGCAATTGGGGAAGTAGGTCTCAACCATCTCATTAAGAAATGCAATTCCCATAAATGTTTACTTTTTATAGTCAATATTTTTAATGGTAATTGTTATGTTAATTCAGTCAGCTGTGTCAGTGTTTTGTTTTGGGTTTTAGTAACTATAAAGTTGTGCATCATCACTACAGTTAGTGTTAGAACACTTCCATCACCCCCCAAAATTCCCTTGTGATTCTATGTAGTCAGTCCATTGCTACCTTTTGTGGAAAAATGGCAGGAATTGTGGGGTGCTCATGTTTTACTTGGAGCAGCATTATGGGACAGATTTTGAATCATTGTATTTCACTTCTTAGCAAACATGAAACATTGGTCCTTCCTATGGCTCTCCTCCTTGCATTATGTAAGTGTCTTCATCCATAAACTCCCGTTTCTCATAAAACAAAGACCTTTTTGGTTTGGTTTTTCTAGCTTTTTTACTTTGTAGGGGTCTTTGAAAAATCTCAGCCATTGTAGATTTCTAAATTACTAATTTCTTATTTTAAGTTTCCTATTCAGGTCTAAGCCCAGTTAACAGAAAGAACAGATATGCCTTTCTTTATCTCAGCTATTGGGTCTAAAACAATATATTTTACACTTTCCTGACATTAATTTTTATTTTGTTTCATATCAAGTCATTTTTATTTTGTTTACAGTTTTAAATCTTGACCCGTCTACCTCTAAGAAAGACTTCTGAAATAGTGTGTTTCCTAAATAGGTTCTTGTTCTGTCAAGGCCAGTTTTTAAAATATGCTGGGTTCTTTGAATCTGGTCTTTCCTATTCTGCTTTTAGCATTTTTCTTTATAAAGAGAAAAGTAATTAGTGATTAAGTTGAAATCCAGAAACAAATTTCTGTCTTCTAAATCCTGAGATTTAAGAAAATCCTTAACCATAACTTCAACTAAATCTATACTCATGTTTAAATTCAGTTTCTATTTAGTTCTTTTACTCCAGCAATTAAAGAGGTGAGTATAATTGTTCCTTTGGTGACAAACCCTCAAGAAAAGTATTTCAGAGGTAAGGGGAAGGAGCAAAAGGAATAGGATTGTGTGGGTAGTGTGAGTAAAGAGACAGAACGATTCAAGAAGAGTAGGCTCTCTTAGTCATTTTGAGGCCCCAGAATACCAATTAAAGAAGTTGATTATTAAATGTTATTTTGTCTAATAATTTTTTCTGTAGTTACAGTTTCTCTTAATGTATTAATTTTGATATTTTAAAAGTTGGCCATAAGTCCAGTTAAGTCATTCTTGTCAGTCACAATTTTTGTCATTTGCCCATATACGTACAAGAGTCAAGATTAAGTGTGCCTGGGTGGCTCAGTCGGTTGAGCAACCGACTTCAGCTCAGGTCATGATCTCACGGTTTATGAGTTCAAGCCCCCGTGTCAGGCTCTGTGCTGACAGCTCGGAGCCTGGCGCCTGCTTCAGATTCTGTGTCTCCCTCTCTCTCTGCCCCTCCCCCACTCATGCTCTGTCTCTCTCTGTCTCCGAAATAAACATAAAAAAAAAAAAAATTAAAAGAATCAAGATTATATTGAGTTTATAAAAAACACAGAAGTTCTTCCTAGGGAAAGTTGTGGCTTTGACAACTAAGAAAGCAGTCCCTAGAGTTAAGAAAAAGGGTATCCCGTTAATTAACTGAGAAGAGGCACATTGGGAACTTTCTGGATGATGGAAGTGTTTTAAATTGTAATGAGGGCTGTGTCTGTGGTTGTGAGGGTATTAGCATACGTCAAAATTCATTTCACTGTTTAAGATCTGCTTGTTTCACTGGATAGAAATTATTCCTAAGTAAAAGTGATTTAAGAGTGCTTTAGGGGTGCCTGGGTGGCTTAGTGGGTTGAACATCAGACTTTTGGTTTCGGTTCAGGTCATGATCTCACGGTTCAGTGAGATCGAGCCCCTGTATAGCACAGAGCCTGTTTGGGATTCTCTTTCCCTCTCAGCCCTTACCCCACTCACTCTCTTTCTCAATAAATATTTGGAAAAAAAAATTTTTAACAAGTGTGTCTTTACAGATTCTCGGGTTCCCTGACCAAGCAGAGGTTAGGGAGGAGCTGCATAATCAACAGCCCCACAGTTATTGACCTTATAATATACTGTCACAAAATTTTGCAAGTGACCCAGAGTGACATTTGACCAATCATTCGCCTCTGCCTAAGGGGCCACTGGTTTTACTCATCTTCAACGTTTAGTGCCTGGGGCCAGCTTGAATTGGACTGGAGGCTTGTGGGGCCTATGCCTCCATTCATTCCAAATGGAGCATTCCTTTATTCAGTGATTGGAAACAAGACAGTCCAGGACAAAACAAAACGCATGACACACAATTTTGTGCACATAGGTGAACAAAAAGCAAGTAGCTGAAGAATTAAACTAATGGCAAAAATATTTACCAAATAGTACACCTCCAAGCCATATCCAAAAGGCTTCATTGCATTCTACAAAGACTTGCTTGGTACAAATGCTAGGATAACAAAATAAATTTGGCAGTGTGAGCTCAAGGAGCCAGTTGGAGTTCCCATCATTGTTGAGACTGATCCATCTGATGGCAAATTCATAGAACAAACAAATTGGTCGGACATAAGCATCCCATTCAGTACATTTGTTTGTCTAAGGGCATCATGTGGAATGATGCTAAATGAGGGTCTAAAGTCAAATATCAAAGAGTGGAAGGCACCATTCAATATCTGAAACAAAAAGCACAAAGCTGCAGTTATTGGTTACTTAAGGGAAAGATATCCTGGTCAGACACCTCCCCTCAGCAGACCAGACTTCTAATCTTACAGGGTTTGAGGGAATCTCAAGAGTTCAAACATTGACAAACTTTCAAAGGCAGGAGTGAATTAATGTCAACGGTAGAAACACTGTCACTCAAGGCAGTTGCTTGGCATTTTGGTGTATGTTCATCGAAGTGAGTTGTTTTTTTAAGTAATAGATAAACCACGATGAAGTTATCAGAAATTGGCACAGCCCAGCTACATGAAGGATAAAAGAATGCAGAGAGATGAGTCTAGTTTTCTTGATGTTAAAATATTTGGTTTACTGTTACTGAAGTATTTGGGATGTTTAGGAAATTCTTATCCCCAAAATTACCATATTTTCTCTAGTTGGATTCAGAAGCACAAATTTGGAAACATCTTTCATAGAACCTGAAGTTTTTAAAACAGTATTTCTCAAATTGGTCAGTATAGATCCTGTGTGGTTGAGTAATGTCAGCATGGGACTGGTAATAGAATTGTCACCTGAATAATCCTGTTTTTAAATGATTTTTTACATTAAAAAATAAATTTGCAAGAGTAATTTGTCCTAAATTTGTATGGATACTACTGTGTGAAATATTCTTAAAGCTAAAAGTAGATCCAACTTTTATATCCCCTTTTCTAAAATTATAATCTGGTAAGAATCATCCAGGTCACAAAAGTCAAGGAGACCGTGTTCAAGAACTGGGGTAAAAGTCCATGGAAATGATGGATTCAATCAGTGTAGAAATAAACATAGGAACTAGTTAAGTGGAGAAGTTAGTTAATTTAGTTGGTTGGTTTGGGCGATTTTCCTCCCATTCAGGAGAAGAGAAAATATGCTAGATAGTCTACATATTTAAAGTCAGAAATGGAGAAAGTTTTGAAAGGAAGCCATGGCAATAGATACGGTGTCCTAAGGAGAAATAAAAGAGTGGCATAAAAAGATAAAACAAATGATATCTTTTCTAAGACTGTAGAAAGTCTTAGAAAAGAAAGAGTATATAAAGAGATTTAACACAAATGTGCCTAAATTGAGTCCCTTCTTGATTGACTTTTAGAAGTAAGGGGCTGATGGTAATGGCTAGTTTGCAGAAGCATGTTCATTCATTGAAGCAATTGGTTATTGGTAGATTAAATGTGTTTAAACCAGTTCTAGTAGTTACTTGATAACTATAACTATAGAACTATCATTTCTTGATTAAGAAGATTTAGAACTTATTCTGGTGGCTACTTTATATAATGGCCACTGACCAATTACTGTTTTCTAGGAATGTAGGAGTTTTGTATTCTTACATTATTCTCCTAGCCTGGAAACTTTTAGGATCTTCTTTCTCTATCCTTAGTATACTGAAATTTTAGTTGTTTCTTTGTGGTTTGGTTTTGATTTCCACTAATTCATCATCTTGAACATGCCATAGTTTTTCAGTCTGGGCACTCATATTCTTTAGTTCTGCCTCTGATTCCTGACCATTGTCAGGCTCCTTGTACCTTCCCCCATTTCAGGAATAGATATTTGGTCTGCTTTCTCTGCTAACTCATTTACCATTCATGTATCCCAGGGGTTGGCAAATTTTTTCTGTAAATGCCAGATAGTAAATATTTTAGGCTTTGTGGACCAGATGGCCTATGTTGTAACTACTTAACTCTGTCACTAAAGCAAGATAGCAACTACAGACAATACACAGATGAATGGACATGACTAAATTTCAATAACTTTATGTACAAAAACAGGTGATAGACTGGATTTGTTTGCAGACCTGTGCTGTAGTCTGTTCATCTTTATTGGAATATTGCTCAGTGAGGGCAGGAATTTGTTGTTGTTGTTCATTGGATATATCCCTGTACTTAGTAGGCACTCTACTTGGGTCTCAAGGTTACAGATGGTTCAGGAAAAGGAGTTAAACATGCCTGTCACTGCCATCTTGTAACCAGTAAAATATCCCTTCATGCTGTTTTTCAGCCCCCCCCCCCTTTTTTTACTTAATATAGAGCAAATATTCTGTATAAATTTAGGATAGGGTTGCAAGTTGTAATTTTGTGGCTTCTTTCTACCTCTGATGTTGCGTAAAGAGCCCTACCAACAGCATCCGTTAGTAAGTCTGTTTATGGAACGTGCCACACTAGTATGGTAGAGTAATCATTTTTAAGTTACTTGGTTGAATATCTAATTTATAAAAGAAGCACATGAATACAAAGACATTACTTAAGAATTTTTTTTTTTTTCATTACAAGGTACTAGCTTTTGACAAGCGTGCACCATGCGTGAGTATAAGCTAGTTGTTCTTGGCTCAGGAGGCGTTGGAAAATCTGCTCTGGTAAGTCATTCTCACTGTACTTAAGCTAATTCACTCCAACACATGTTCTTTTTCTGTTGAGTTTTAGGTTTTGATTATCATTTATTTTGTCTTCATTTATTTTTAAGGTGAAATCTCAGTGATTTTAGAAGCAATACAATATTTTTTTCCTGTAATTTTAGTCAGCTTTTACTTGTATCTGGGTAGATCATATTCTCGCTGGTGTATTAGTTCCAGACCAACGTGAGATAAGCAGAATACAATTTGGGCTAAGCACAGAACACATAAATGTGTGTCCATCTGTATTCTGAGCCAGATAGGAATGAATTTTGGTCTTTCTCATTGTGACTTGGCTTATAATATACATTTTATGCTAAAAAATATTAAAGCTTATAAAAAACCTTTTTCAAATATTTCCTATGACTGTCCAGTTTTCACATTATTTTAGCAGCCATGCTTTCCATTTCAAGAATAGTATACTAAGAAAAAAGAAAACTTGACAGTAGTGGCTGGGGAAGGGGAGAAACTCAGGCTAAATAACTTGAGTACATGTAGTTCAGTTCAGCAAAACCCCACGATAAGACAGATTGACCATCTGACTCAGCCACTTACATTGGCCACCATGCACAGAACTTGATGTGTTCAGATCAAACTGCGAAGTATGTACCATGGGACCTGAGCTGCTCTTTCACTTGTAAATGTATCCAAAGTGATGGGCGGTGTCTTGAGGGTGTATGTACTTGTGTACACAAAATAATTAGCCTCTTTCTAATTCAAATTCAAATTTAAGCCATTGAGTTTGTTTGAAATAGAAGACATTTAAAATTTTTTTAAATATGTGAGCTCTAAAGTTAGAATTACCTAATAAGGAGCATAGTGGTTACTAATGTTTTTTAAAAAAAGCTTTCTAAGGTAATTTTCTCACCTAATGCATACTTTAAATATAGTGGTGGTTTTGTTTTCATCAATGGCATAAGTGCCTATATGAAATCAATAGTTTAATAGTTTAAAGCATACAGATTTGGATTTGTAGTTTTCTTTAAGAAGTATAATGGTGTGCTATTTATTTTTTTCAGACTGTACAGTTTGTTCAAGGAATTTTTGTTGAAAAATATGATCCTACGATAGAAGATTCTTATAGAAAGGTACATGTTACCCTAGAAAGCCTTTTGCTTTAGACTTTACTATAAATATAAATGAATATTTTTAGCTTTGTAAGTGTTGAATATTGTTTACAAAGTAGGATGAAGAAGCTGAGTTAATCTATAAAATTAGTAGGAAAAGTTCACCCTTGATTATATCCTGACATTGCCTCCTTACCAGTTAATGAGAATCTTAAAACACTTGTTCTCTCTCTCTCTCTCTCAGAGAATTTTAAGTTTACAATTAAAGTTTACAGTTAAAATTGTAATTTGGCACACAAACTTCAGAACGAGGCCATCTCAAGTGATAGTTCCACATCCCCTCACCCTTCCCCCAAAGACTGAATACTCTCAGGTTCCTTTCTTTTTATTTATTTATTTTTTTTTTTTAAATTTTTTTTTTTTAACGTTTTATTTATTTTGAGACAGAGAGAGACAGAGCATGAACAGGGGAGGGGCAGAGAGAGAGGGAGACACAGAATCGGAAGCAGGCTCCAGGCTCTGAGCCATCAGCCCAGAGCCCAATGCGGGGCTCGAACCCACGGGCCGCGAGATCGTGACCTGAGCCGAAGTCGGCCGCTCAACCGACTGAGCCACCCAGGCGCCCCAGGTTCCTTTCTTTTTAAACTAGAGATGGAAATACAGAAGTCTCCCGTAACCTTTTTACTTATAACTCTTTGAGAAAGTGCTACTGCTGCTGTTAGTGTCCACTAACACAACATGTGACAATAAAACTTAATATGAAGATGTTTTTAATTAGTCGGGAGAGAGTTCTCTCTTATGTAATAGCCAGCTTGTCCTCTGCTGCTGTGTAGATACCGTTTTACTTCTTATCCTAGGAAATGTTAGGTAGAAAGAGGTCACAGGGATATATAACTTATTTGATACATGTCTTCTTCTTTGCTACCAGAAATGTTCCAGTGCAGCGAAGGGGATGTAGTTATCTAGAGAAGTGAAGGTATATCTAAGTAAAGTATGGCAGTGATGAGATAGAATGACTTCTGATCTTATTTGGAACTACTACTGGTTTAAATTATTTTTTGAGCTATTTTGGAATCCTTTCCTCCCCAGAATTAAGTTCTGAGTGATTCGTATTGAGCTTGGATCTTGTAGGTTTCTTTGAGTTGAGAACACATGGTTTTAGGGGCATCTGGATGGTTCAGTCTGTTGAGCGACTGACTCTTGATTCTGGCTCAGGTCATAATCCCAGGGTCGTGGGATCGAGACCCACATCAGGCTCCACACTGAGCATGGAGCCTATTTAAGATTGTCTCTCTCTCTCTGCCCTTCTCCCCTACTCGTGTGCTCTGTGTCTCTGTAAAATAAAACATTGAAAAAAACAAACAAACAAACAACATGTTGTTTTGCACCTTACACAGTTTTGGGATTGAGACCCACATCAGGCTCCACACTGAGCATGGAGCCTACTTAAGATTGTCTCTCTCCCTCGGCCCTTCTCCCCTACTTGTGTGCTCTGTGTCTCTGTGTCTCTGTAAAATAAAAAATTAAAAAAAAAAAAAAAAGCAAGCATGTCATTTTTGCACCTTACACAATTTGGGGCGGGGGGGGGAGTAGGGTCAGTGGACCTTGATTATCTAGCTGTTTTTTTCTCCTGTTTTATTCAGGTATTGCTTGAGATTAGTTGTAAAGTGGCAATCTCTATTTTAAATGTCATATTAGCTTTTGTATATAATGAGGTATTCTTTTATATCTTATAAAAATGAGGATGTATTTTGCTTTTTCCCCCAGCAAGTTGAAGTAGATGCACAACAGTGTATGCTTGAAATCTTGGATACTGCAGGAACGGTATGTAAAACAAGTACCAAAGTATATGTACAACTTGTGTAATATTGACCTTGTAAATACTAGTACTCTATAGACAAATACTAGTTAAGCTTATTTAAAAGTTTACTACTTGCCTTAAATCTTAAAGCTGTTTTGTTCTCTTGGATTCTGTTTTTTATTATGCATGTGCTTTGTAATTGCAGCGGGTCATTTATTGAAGAAAAGTAGAAAATTTGAAAATTTTCAGCCTCACTAGTACTTTTAAAACAAGTTAAGCTGTATTATCATATTTTAATTAATGTGGAAAATACTCTGGTAAACATTTATTTCTCAGTGGCTCTGAGAAATATCTTGAGCAGTATCTTTCCTCCTTCAAAGTATTTATAGACCAACTTAGATTTGTTGGTATCTGAAGGTGAAGGGAAGATTTATTCTGGGTATATGGTATTCATTCATCTAATGTTTGAGTACCGGAAATGTGGCATGGGCTGTGTTCTTACTTGCAAAGGCTCTCAGTCTAGTGAAGGAGGAAAAATGTGGGAAAATGGCAAGATAAGGTAGGTAAGCATGCTGGTGGTCCCCTTAGAGCTATAGTAAACTAGCTAGTAAATGAGCTGTGAGTAACTTGGGGATTGTTTCAGTACCCTACATATTATATGTTAAAAAACTGCCTTTTGGGGGGCCAGGGTGGCTCATTTAGTTAAGCGTCTGACTTCAGCTCAAGTCATGATCTCACGGTTCATGAGTTCGAGTCCCGTGTCAGGCTCTGTGCTGACAGCTCAGAGCCTGGAGCCTCCTTCGGATTCTTTTGGAGAAAGAATATTTCTTCCCCACTTAAGTATATTTATTGCACATAAATCTGCTTTGGTTGTTTTATTGTTAAGTAAAAATTTCATGAAATACCAGTTTTCAAATAGCATCTTGCCATGGACTATAATTTTAAGTAATGTTACATAATACTACTATATTCTTCATCAAGCACTAATTATAGACGTTTAAAATTATCAAATTAACTGTAAGAACTTTATTGTTTTTTAATGATCCTTTGTTTCTGCTATAGGAACAATTTACCGCAATGAGGGATTTATACATGAAAAACGGACAAGGCTTTGCATTAGTTTATTCCATCACAGCACAGTCCACATTTAATGATTTACAAGATCTGAGAGAGCAAATTCTTCGAGTTAAAGACACTGATGATGTAAGCTGATTTCCTAATGAATATATTTTATTTCAAACCCTTACTGTAGTGATACCCAGTTTAAGAATTTGAATTTAAATCCAATTTAAAGTTCATGTGGTTGGTGGGGGGTTGGGGGCTAGTTTTTCGAAAGCTTTTTTCCTTAAAAGGCAGAAGTACATCTTTAACACTCATAATATTTTCAAATATTTATAACATGGAAAGTAAGAAATCCCCTCCTCCCTTCTTAACCCGTGTAAAATAAATTTTATCCCCCTCCTCTCTTTAAATCATGCATTTGGTGGGAAGGAAGGAAAGATGTGGGTGGCAAATGTTACTAATAGATGTTCTATACGTTTCTGGTAGACTTAAGAGCCTTTCAAACAAGAATCAGAACTACATATGAACACACCTCAACTGATAGGAAAGGAGCATAATAATATTTTTAGAAGGAAGCCAACAAATACATTAGATTCTAACATTAACCTGCATACCTCTTCACAGTGCACCATAATGGAGTTTAATCCCTGTAGGAAACTTTAAAAGGATTACTTAACTTCCTCATCATACTATAGATAGCAGTTCTCAGAATTGATCTTGCATCAGAACCAGCTATATGCCTGGTTAAAACAGATTGCCAACTCTGACTCCCACAATTTCTGATTCAGTAGGTCTAGGATTAGGGCTCAAGAATTTCCATTTCTAACAGGTTTCCAGATGGTGTTGATGCTGCTGGTCTGGGTATCACACTTTTAAGAACCACTGTATTATATACATAACTTAATTATAAGCAAATATTGTGAGAGTTCAGAGGCATCTGTGGGAAATGTTCCCATTTCCTTGACTTCTAAAACAGGAGAACTTTCGGGAATTATTACATCTTTACAGCTCAGTGAACATTTCACAATTAGTCTGTTTTCTGCTATTTCTGATAATTAGTGTTCTATCAGTTACGTTAAATTAAATAAGTATGAATATAAAATTTTATATCTGTTCCTAAAAGCCAAAATTCTTGATATTCTAATTTGGATTTTTTTCCCAAAAATTCTCTAGAAAACCAATCTCTAAATGATTAATAGGAATTTTACAGAGTAAGTATTATTTATCTCTATAGTGTCCTTTTAAAGTTACAGACATCACATGATTGAGGTTGTCTAAATTTTTAGTAAAAACTAAAACTTTTAGGAGCTTTCCAAATTTCTCCTTTTTGTATTATTAAATTAAGAATGATTATTTGATAAATGCATGTCGGTAAACCAAAAAACTTGTAATTGATTCACATCCCTTAGAAAAACATTTAAAACTTTTGAAATATATTGACATTTCATAGTAATACCCTTTTGTACTTTTTAAAAATATTTTGTGTTTTGCTTACTATATTTAGTTATAAGTCCATTGGGACATAATTTTAAAGTTTTTTTTCCCTCTTTTATAAGTACATCATGGCTTGTTTTCTAAAAATTTCACATGAAAGGTTCTGAACAGAGTTAAGGTTTTCATATTTGACTATAAATTTTATTACATATTGTTTAATTTAGTATTTTTCTTGGGCATAAAAAGTAATCCTTAGGGTTGACTCTTAGAATTCTTTGGATTTGAATGTATAGAGCATATTCACTTACTTTTTTTTACCCTCACAATTTTGTTTTGTATTTTTAGGTTCCAATGATTCTGGTTGGTAATAAGTGTGACTTGGAAGATGAAAGAGTTGTAGGAAAGGAACAAGGTCAAAATCTAGCAAGACAATGGAACAATTGTGCATTCTTAGAATCCTCCGCAAAATCAAAAATAAATGTTAATGAGGTATGGTGACATACTTTAAAAAAACTCTTGATTTGGAATTCAGGATTTAAAATTAATGAAAAATATGTGTGTGTGTTAACACAGCTCCAAGTTAATGCTTACTCCGGGTCCTTGTTGATCTTCTAACCAAAAATCTTATGTTAAATATATACGTGTTAATAAGCAGCACAGCTATCTATTATAGCCTCTTTATTAAATGCTGGAATTTACTGTGAAAAAAAGAAAGACTGGACAAAAAAAGATAGGGGTGGGAAAGACAGGATTAAGAGTTCAGGTGTGTGTGTATAAAGGATGTTTTGTAAAAGATGGACACAAATTGGGGCACCTGGGTGGCTCAGTTGGTTAAGCGTCCAACTCTTGATTTCCATTTAGGTCATGATCTCACGGTTGGTGAGTTCAAGCCCCGCATTGGGCTCCACGCTGACAGCATGGAGCCTGCTTGGGATTCTGTCTCTCCCTCTCTCTGCTCCTCCCCTGCTTGCTCTCTGTCTCTCAAAATAAATAAAAATAAACTTTAAAAGGAAAAAAAGATGGAGACAAATTCAAGAAGGCATGCACGGTTCTTGCTTTGAAGGGGCTTAAGTAATATTATAGGATAAAGATACATAGAAAGATTTAAAGAGTAAAAGATTGTTTTCTTTGAATGGTGTTAAATATTCTAATGAACTACAATAAGATCTCTGCTGCTTCTTAAGTCAGTGTTTGTTTTAAGGAGAATAATTTTAGCACCCCTAAAAAATAAATAAGAAAATTTAGCAGTTACAGAAATACCTGGTTTTACTTATTCCTTAACTGAACTTGTTAAGTTAACTCCAGTAAGTTAACTCCAATACTTGTTGGAGTTCATATATATATCCATGGAAAGTTCAGTCTTTCATTTTACTTTTTCTTTTTTGGGTTTTTTTCTCCTATAAATTAAAAAAAAAAAAATACTGTGTTTGCAGATCTTTTATGACCTAGTGCGGCAAATTAACAGAAAAACTCCAGTGCCTGGGAAGACCCGCAAAAAGTCAACATGTCAGCTGCTTTAATATATTAAATGCATTGTAGCTCTGAGCCAGGTATGTTAATTTATCTTTTTCCCTAATCTTTAACTTCAGCTTCATTAAGGGCACTCTATGAAGAAAACGAGTATAGAATGTTTTGTTGTTCTAAAAAAAAAAGATGGTTACTTCCTTTTTAAGATATCCACAAGTTAGTATGATATCCCAGTAATTAATTATTTCCTTTATATATCATCAAAAGTAGGGTATTTCATGTAACTGAATATTGTAGGTAAGTTCATCCAATGTATACTTATGCCCCACTGGGACATTGGTTTGTGCTGACGGTATTGTGGTGAGCAAAACCAACCTTCTTTCCTATCTATAGCCTTAAGCTAAGTCAGGTCTAGTGGAAGAATTAGACAAACAGTTGCAAAATATGATAAATGCAGGATAGTATAAGTCCAGCATCGGATTGATAGTAAAAACTCCTGACACATTTACCATATCCCTGGCACTCAGTATTGTCCACATATTAATTGAATTCTCACAACAGTCCTCTGAGGCAGGAGCTGTTATTCTCATATAACAGATGAGAGAATTAAAGCACAAAAAGATTATTTCTTGTTCATGCCCTGCAGTTAGTAAATAGCAGAGCCAGAATTTGAATCCAGTGATCTGAGTTCATGGCTCAGAATTTAAACAATGAACTAGCTCTCGAGCCCATGCTTAGTCACTATGCTGTTATAGGTCCTATAGGAGCATATATACCTGGGGCACCAAATTAGTCAAATATAAACTGCGGATTCAGGGAAAGTCTGTCAGCAAAAGACATTGATAGCCAAAGAGTTCCCAGGCATAGAAAACCACAGAAACAACTCAAGAGATGAGACGACAAAGGAAAACTGAACATGCAACATTTTTATATAGTTTTTGAAAACAGTCATATTAAATGAGTTAATATCAGAGCGCCTGGGTGACTCAGTCAGTTAAGCATCCGACTTTGGTTCAAGTCATGATCTTGCAGTTTGTGAGTTCAAGCCCTGCGTCGGGCTTTGTGCTGACAGCTCAGAGCCTGGAACTTGCTTCAGATTCTGTGTGTGTGTGTGTGTCTGCCCCTCCCCTACCTGTGCTCTGTCTCTCTCTCAAAAATAAACGTTAAAAAAACTTTTTTTTTAATTTTTTTTAAATGAGTTAATACTTGTAAATCACTTAGATCAGTACCTGGTACTTGGTAAACCCTCAACTATCATCTGCTGCTCTTTGCCAATGAGAATGGTTTCTTGCCCCCTTATCATTAAAACTATATTTTACTGTACTTATCCTTGAGAACTTTTAGTATTTGTGGCTCTGCTACTTCCTGTGTTAAAATGGCCCTCTACTATAGCACTTCTGATTCTGCCTCTTAGAGTTTCTGTCCCTACTCTGCATTTAAAGCTTTCTGTTTAGATAAGTGCTCTCATTCCTGACATCCTCTCCTGACCACATGCCCATTCTTGGCACACATGTGCGTGAGCTCACACACTCCCATCTGTGCTATTCAATTTGCTACATTCAGTCTGCTAGGATTTAGAAAAGTTACCAAACTCATTCAGACTAAATGAAGACTTAAAGTTCAAGGCATTTATAAAAATTGCTTCAACAGCCATATCTATATTAACAGCATTTCTGGAACTTGCAGCAAGTCTGAACCCCAGAGAAACAGTAAAAAAAGAAAACTTTTTCATAGTCAGGAATGTATACAGAAAATCATCCAAAGAAAATAAATATTTGGCAGAAAGAGTTCTGATTTTACTTCTTTTACATCACTCACAAATTTTTTAAATTTAATTACGTGTGATTTTAGCGTAATACCAGCTTTTTCTGACATCCATCTTAAGTTGATCTAATTTGTTTAAATATGGAATTAGAACATTTATAACTGTCAATTGTTAAGAGCCATCATGAAATAAATTCTGTTTTGTCTGCTTCTCTGAACGAGCTTTATAGCCACTCTTCCTGGAAGAGTGGTTTTCTGGTATTAGAAACCCTGGTTGGATGTGCATTCTATACTTCTGTAATTCTAGGATTGGAAACATTCATTTTGTTAATGTCGCTATCTGTTTTTTAATCCTAATTCTAATAAAGTTGACCTGACCTAAAGTTTTAATGTGGTGTTTTTTATTATTCTGCTTTTAGTCTTTGGAAGGGTAATACACAGAAATTTGCACTAAGGTACATTCCCTTTTTGTATCTAAAACTTTGATTTGACTGACTTTTAGGAGGGCAGCAGAATAGATGAAGTCATTCCAAAAAGATGAAAATGTCTCCCCACGCTTTGCTTTGCTATGGGTTGTGTGTATATCGTCACGAATGTAATGACAAGGGCCTGTATTCTCTTCATTTCTAACACTTTAACACTGTTGTTTTAATGTGTTCCTTTGGATCTTGAGTGTGCTGTTTTCAACCCATGTTTTCAATGTAATTTTTTCGTTTTGACAGGTCTGAAGAACTGTTGCCCAATTCAACAGTGCCAGCATTCCAACTTTGTTAAACCTACCAACATCTTAAATGGACTTTCTGTGGTGGTACCCTTTAAGAGGCGGATGAAAGCTACTACATCAGTTTGCACATTCTAATCACTTTCCAGTATCACAAGAGAGATTTTTACTTATATAATAGTCCTAGAGTATGCAGCTGGTAAAACCAGAGGCTACAATCCAGTATTACTGCTAAGAGACATTTTTCATCCACCAATGTTGTACATGTATGAAAATGGTGTACTGTATACTTTAACATGCCCCATACTTTGTATTGGAGAGTACAATAATGTAAATCCTAAAAGCACCACTATTTTAGCATAATAAAAGAAAGTCCAAAGAGCTCCTATATAGACTACTCCAGATAACTTCGCTTCTTTGATACTTGTAGCTTATTGTAATTTTTTTTAAGAAATTCAAGGTCATTATCATTGTATTGTACAAATAAGTGCTTTGATTAACACAGCTATATAGTTTTTTTAATTTTTAAAAAAACCTGTGGAGACAGTGATCTTGTCTTTAAAATATGATAGTCCTTTCAGTATAATGTCTTAGATTAAAGACGTTGCCTTTAATATCTGTTGGGAAGGAAATGTCCAGACTTTTCAAATCTTTTATTATATGTTTCCTTTTTTGTTTACATAGGGAACAATGTTTATAGTTGTGTGTACAGTGGGGGTCTACAACAAGAAGTGTATATTTTCAAACAATTTTTTAATGATTTAACAATTTTTGTAAATCATTTTCAGGCTTCTGCAGCTGTAGATTCTCACTGTGAATCCCTTGCTTGCTCATGCATAAGTGTATTTGCAATACCAAATATACAGGTTTAGTATTTTTGCCTGTTAGTGATTGTTTCACATGTGTAACGTTTTGGTTGAGATGTTAAATGGTGGACGAGTACTGTGGATGTGAATGTGGGAAGTAATTTTAATCATGTGTAATTGGTCACAAGGCCTAAGTTGCAGTAACTATTGCTGTTTTATTTAACAATGCCTTGTTGCTTTGTATGCATTAACGTTTGGGTGTAAAGATTGTGTGTCTATCCAACAGGGAGCCACAGTATTTAAATTGACCAACCTAATGTTACAACGACTTTGAGGTGGCCAAATGTAAACTAAAAGCCTTAATTAAAGTGGTGCAATTTTGTATAACTTAGCATCAGTAGTTCAATAAATTTGGATTGCCATGCAAGGGCTTGCATTATAATTACTTGCCACTTGACTGTGTTTTGTGTAATGTTTAACAGTGCTAGTAAATAAATATGGGTTTAACTTTTTAAATGTAATAGGTGCATTTTACATAGTGTGATTTCATAATTTAAGATTTGGACAAGCCAGATTCATTCATTAATTATAGAAATGGTGAGTGAAAGATGTCAGATTTTTTTCCCTAGTATTGTTTGAATAGCCACATAAACCACCTTTTGAATTTTTTCTTGGAAAAGAATTTTGTAAATCAAGCAATATTAATGAACGTATGCCTTTTGGGTAATGTTTAGTAGCTCTTTGAAGTGTAGGGGAAAGAATTGAAAATACTTGGACAAATGTTAGCTTAATGGATTTTTTAAAAATACAGGATGAAGTTATACTTAGAATATTATGGTTATAAAGATCTTGGAATGAAGTGGACTCAAGTACTACTTTCTTTTTAGATAACCTGGCTTTTTCTTATGTGTGCTATAATTCAGTTATTTTGAAATTTGTAAACCAATCTTAACTCAGACTTTCTCAAAGTATTTCCCAGTCACTGGAGCATATCAGCAATCGATTAGTGATGCCATCTAATTTAGGGGTGTCTACTAATCTCTTAAATACATGCCATGTGAATGGAACTTTTTTTTTTTTTTTTAACGTTTATTTATTTTTGAGACAGAGAGAGACAGAGCATGAACGGGGGAGGGGCAGAGAGAGAGGGAGACACAGAATCCGAAGCAGGCTCCAGGCTCTGAGCCATCAGCCCAGAGCCCGACGCGGGGCTCGAATTTACGGACCGCGAGATCGTGACCTGAGCTGAAGTCGGACGCTTAACCAACTGAGCCACCCAGGCGCCCCGTGAATGGAACTTTAAAGGCTTTCATTTTAAAGAGAAAGGTCTGATCTTTTACAAATTTAACTCCAAGAGTTCCATGTATTTAGAAGTTTTATGTATCTAAAGAAAAACCTGTTCTTTCAGAAGTCCCACTTAAGAGACTTATCTTGGAAGAACTGGTTTTATTAATAGTCATTGGGAGAAAAAACTCCAAAAAGTGGGATTATGGGGCACTAAAATTGCCTTGATTTGCTGTGTCCTGTTATACCCATTTGACCTTCTTTGAGGGCATCACCATTAATTTTGTTACCTTTAATAAATGTTGTCTACCGGCTGGGCACAAGGCTGAGTTCTAGGCTCTTGAAAACAAATATTCAGGTAAGTTTAAGACTTACTGGTCAAGCACAATTGTTCTAGGTGTGAGGATAGAGCAAAAACTGAGATCAGCTTAGGACCCTGCCCTTCTAGAATTTATACTCTCTTACAGGATTTCTCAGCCTCGGCACGGTGTATGTTTTATGCTGGATAACGAGTTGTTGGGAGGCTGTCCTGCACAGTACAGAATTTTTAGCAGCACATCCTGTATCTGCCCTGTAGATGCCAGTAATACTACCGCCACCCGCAAGTCGTGACAACCAAAATTGTCTCCAAACATTGCCCAAGTGTTTTCCAGCTAGATTCAGGGAGTGAGGGGTTGTTGAAGGGCAAAATCACCCTGCCTGAGAACCACTGATCTGGTGGGAAACAACACATTAATTACAGATGAGTGTTAGGGGAATAAAGTGGACACTTCACTATAGTGAATAAGACTGTGGGAACCAGATTTCTTGGGTTTCTAATCCCAGCTCTGCTACTTCCTAGCATGTGACAGTGGTTAGGCACCTCTGTTCCCGTATCTGTAAAATAGGAATGATAATAGCACCCCTTCATATAGAGTTAAAGGGAGTGAAATAAATGCCAGTGCCATCCTCTTGGTCAATATTTTGTTTTGCTTTTTATTTTGTATTTTGCTACTGGAAATAGGACTGTGGTTTGGCAAAAAGCATCATTGTCTCCCATACAAAATAGTAACGACAGGGGCACCTGGGTGGCTCAGGCAGTCAAGTATCTGACTTCAGCTCAGGTCATGATCTCACAGTTCGTGAGTTCAAGCCTGGAGCTTGGAACCTGATTCCGATTCTGTCTCCCTTTCTCTCTGGCCCCTTCCCAACTCATGCTTTGTCTCTGTCTCTCAGAAATGAATAAACGCTAAAAAAAAAAATGTTTAAAAAAACCAAATTAGTAACTGCAGCTTAGGAATTTGAATCCTATCGATGAACTTTTCTGGTGCTTAAATGGAAAAATACTAAAATATAATTCAATTGGGAAAAATCATGAGTACTTCTTCATGTCCCCAACAATACCTGGAGAAACTTCAATTTTAGGAGAAAACCAGAATGACATTTCACCTAATTTTTTCTACAAAGGTGTAAAAAACGCTGCTTTGACTTTCATGTTGTTGTTTTTTATTTATTTAATATATAATCTTCACGTGGATATTAGGAGTAGAAAGTTTTAACATACCCAGTTATGAAAGTAAATTTTGCTTTCTTTTTTAAATCCTTTCATCTTTAGATGTGGGGCAACAAACTTAAAATCAAAACTTATCCCTGCAACATCCTTTCTTTTAGTTTTCCTCATTCTGTGCCTTCACTGAATTTAATCTCCAGCTGTTATTTTGTCCCCTCCCTTTTAAGTCTTGGAAATGCAGTAAGGAGTTACAGTATTTTATGATTAATACTCCTATGACTTTAGCTTAGAAATCTTAGTGTTTTCAGGCTTCTCCTAAACTATCAGTGAGTCTTAACAATTGTGATTTATAGGACTCAAGTTTTTGCTTTATTCTGTAATTTGCTCCATTGCATCAATACATCTGGTATTTTATGAATGCACTAAGAGAAGTGTAATAGATTCAGAGTAGAATGAAACCTAGTTTCTCATAACTGACTATTCAAAGAAAAATGCATGAGTCTTTGTTGGGGTATTGATGGTATTTCTCAAAATTAGCTAGTAAGTCAAAATTAGCTAGTAAGCCTGTTAATGGAGCAGCTAAGTTTGTGGGCTTGACATTAGTTTCTCTTTGAAAGTAAAATACTGCTAAAGAGGTCTGTTTTCTAAATGCAGATAAAAAGTATTGCACGTGTTGCACATAATTTTAACTTGCTTTCTTAAAACATCCTTGTTTGTAGCCTATAGATTACTGAACTAAGAATTTAAAGATTTTATCCAAAATTAGAGACATCTACCTGGTTTTTGTATCAAAGAATCAGCAGATGTATTCAGTATTGCATGTCTGCCATGTTCCAGGCATTGTTCGCCGTGTGAGGGATACGGCAGGGTCGTTTTGCCCACATGGAGCATACATTCTATTGGGGGGGGGGGGGGGGGGAGACAAGTGGCAAATGAACAAAGCTCATTTGGTTATTGTCTTTTAAACTTTCTCAGAGCTTTCCATTTGGGACAATTTAATGGTTTCAGGAAAATACTATTTTTAATATGTATAAATATCATTTATAGGCAGTTAATAATTTCTCTGATTTGTCTGAAAGGGCATGGAAAGAATTTTTACTATTAGGAACCTAGTTTAACCTGATTTTCCTTATACGATGACATAAATAATTACCCAGGTTCAACACGGGTCAAAATCCAGGTTTTTTTCTGAAAACTAAACACATATCTTACAGGATTTTTATGTGAATAATACTTTCACTTAAGTCAAAAGGTTATAGCAGTTTTTAAATAGGCAGAGATAAAAGTCTAATGTTTTTGTCATTTGCCATTAATACCCATTCAAATTTCTGTTGTAGTCTGTACTACAGATACTGTACTATAGATACTATAGTAGTCTGTATCCCCTGTGAGCACTGAGTTCAGAACAGGAAACTATTACTGTCAAAGTTTTGAATGTGTAATGTACCATGCTCGGGCATAGAGGAGTAGCAAAGAATAAATGATAGAATAAGCCCAGACCCTACTGGCAAGGTGTTTAATGCATCGATGGTGGGAAAGATCAGTCAACAAGTATCAAAAAAGTGAAAATGTAATAATTCATATCTAACCACAGACCATTTGTGCTTATTATCTCTACTGATACTAATGATTAAAAATTGCATTTTGCTTTAAAATATATGGACTATTTGAGGGGTGAATGGGTGGCTCAGTCGGTTAAGCGTCCGGCTTCAGCTCAGGTCGTGATCTCAAAGTTTGTGGGTTAGAGCCCCACGTCAGGCTCTGTGCTGACAGCTCAAAGCATGGAGCCTGCTTCAGATTCTGTGTCTCCCTCTCCCTCTCTGCCCTCCTCTGCTTGCATTCGCTCTCTCGCGCACAGGCGCGCTCTCAAAAATAAATAAAAAAAAATTTTAATAAAATATGTAAACTATTTGATTTATATTTGTTTTGCTCAGGTCAGTTTTAGTTAGATTCTCTGAGCAAATTAAGGACTGATTGGAGAACTACATAGCTGGCAGGAAAAAAAAGTACCTTTCCATGCTGGGAACGGAGTACAATCAAATAAATAATATATACAGTGGGTAGTTAGCCGGGAAATACCCTGTTGTTCTAAATGAGAATCATACCGGGGCGCCTGGGTGGCTCAGTCGGTTAAGCGTCCGACTTCGGCTCAGGTCATGATCTCGCGGTTCGTGAGTTCAAGCCCCGCGTCGGGCTCTGTGCTGATGGCTCAGAGCCTGGAGCCTGTTTCGGATTCTGTGTCTCCCTCTCTCTCTGCCCCTCCCCCGTTCATGCTCTGTCTCTCTCTGTCTCAAAAATAAATAAACGTTTAAAAAAAAGGTTTTTTTTTTTTGAAAAAAAATAAATGAGAATCATGATTAAAGCAACAACAGATTTGAGAGCCATGAAGGATAGTCCCAGGAGGAGTGACGGTAGAGCCTGAGTTAACCCAGACAGCTTGTGGGCTGCTGGGGTCTGTAAGCATGAAATGATTACGGTTGGAGCCATGGTGACCAGGGAAGTCGAAGAGAATTTTTAAAGGAATAACTAGAGAACTGGTTAATGGCTTAGGTATAGAAACTGAAGGAAAGAGTGAAACAACCTGATCTATCAACAAGACCAGAGAGACTGAGCACCAATGACAGTAACATGGAAAGAAGCCTGTAAGGAATTATTTTTAGTGCATGAGTGAAAGAACTTTTTGGTAAGATGTTGATGTTAAGGGAAATATTTTGCTGAGTATATTCTTTTTTTTTTTTTAATTTTTTTTTTCAACGTTTATTTATTTTTGGGACAGAGAGAGAGCATGAACGGGGGAGGGGCAGAGAGAGAGGGAGACAGAATCAGAAACTGGCTCCAGGCTCCGAGCCATCAGCCCAGAGCCTGACGTGGGGCTCGAACTCCCGGACCGCGAGATCGTGACCTGGCTGAAGTCGGACGCTTAACCGACTGCGCCACCCAGGCGCCCCTTGCTGAGTATATTCTGAGGAGAGGCAGATTGTAACAGTTGGGCCTTGGAGTCATTGACATACAGAAGGCAACTGAAACCGTGAGTGAATTAAATTATTTCCATAAGGATTAAGCATGGAGAAAGTGAAATAGGAAAGTCCAGCCTAAGTGGGCCAGAGTGGAGAAGGTTGGAGTACAAAGGATTGATATTACAGAGAGAAGGCAGCAAATAGCCTTCCACAGCCTGAGAATACAGCGCCTTCGATGGCAAGGAACAAGATGACGTTCTCTACTTGATCCGTAGGCCAGTCGTAATTCTCTAGACACATCATAATTTATGTCAAAAGAATCTAGACACATCATAATTTATGCCTGTCCCTTTATATACTTCTTGGTGGGGAATTGGCTACTAATTGGAGACAATAGGATGGTTTTGGAAATTCCAGCCTTTAATTAGTATCAGGTCTATGGGTGTCCGTGTAGCGGCTATAAAGCATTTCAGAGCCAACGTTGACAAGGCTTTTTTCAAATTCCGCTAAACTGAAGCCATGAGGCGTCTTTCAAATACATGCCATTGAAGTATTTCTCCACATACCTTTCCAATAAACATTTTTGCCCCTCTCATTTTTCTTGTAAGGCACTTTGGTATTTTACCCACAGAAATGTGTTAGGGAGATAAATTGTTATTAACTGGGCCCTCATCTGTTCTTGCTCTATTTATATAGCTTTCTAGAAAGACATTCATGTCCTAGTTAAGCAGTATGTATTAGTTCCTAGGGCTACTGTAACAGATTACCACACATTTAGTGGCTTAGAGGAACACAAACTTTTTCTCACAGTTCTGGAGGACAAAAGGCCAAAATCAAAAGTGTAAGCAAGGCCTTGCTCCCTAGCAGCTCTAGGAGAGAACCCATTCCTTAACTGCTCACATTTTTTGACATTAAGACACAAACATGCCAGATTCTGCTTCGATTTTCATATCTTCTCTATGTGTCTCCTGTCTTTTAAGGACTTCTGTGATGGCATTTAGGACACACCTGGGGTAATCCAAGAAAATCTCTCAGAATTCTTAATTACATCTGCAAAGGCTTTTTTTTTTTTTTTTATGTTTATTTATTTTTGCCTGTTTTTCAAATAAAGGTAATCCCACAAGCTAGGGATTAGGACATTATCTGGGAGCCATTGTCAGCCTACTAATTTTACAGTAACAAAGACCAGCATGATAACCCAAAACATGCTGAATTGAATCCACAGACCTAGAGATCTCCCTGGAGAAATCCAATCTCAGAAAGCTCCACGTCTAAGCTACTCTGTAGAGATTCTTTGGAGGGAAACCTAGAATCAGATGAGCCTTCCAGGAGTCAATAAGGGGTCCATTCCAGGCTAGTGCCACAATTTCAGAACCAACATAGTACTCCTATAAAGTACTCATGTAATTTTACTGCTAATTTATCCCGCTGAATTACCTTCCACTTGTGTTAGCATACGTCTTATCTTCACTATATATATTCTATTTTTTCAGTGCTGACAATAATCTCTCCCTTCCACTGGCTTAGATTTAGGAGTGATATGAATAACAAACTTTATTTTCTTACTTTTCATCTTCAGACTCAAGGTTTTCTTTCCCCCTCCCCTCCACCCTTATCCGGACATACATGATTCATATTAGAAGAAAGTGAGCGCTTCTGAAACCATCATGATTTAGAAGATTTTACTCCACTGCTGCACTTAATTGAATGTTTTCCTTACTGCTTTTTTGTTTGTTTTTTGTTTCAGTAATTGGAGTGATGGACAGGCACAAGAGCCAAATGACAAGCAAATTAGGGATTAATTCAATCCAGTAGGGTTTTTTTGTATTTGTTAGTACATCCTGCATTAAGGGGGAGGTTTCTGTCTGCGTAATCACTTCTCAGAACTGGATTTGGACCTTCTCCAGATAAGTTTTATCCATTAATTACTGTAAGTAATGTTATAAGGAGACAGTAACCATTTGTGTGCTTCACATGCTTCAGAAACAAACTTACAGTTCCAGAAATTGAATTAGTCATTGTCTCCTGGTACTATTCTGGAAAAAGTTCTCATTTCACTCATTTGTTCCTTTGAATTTTCTGACTTCAGTAAAGCATCATACAAGATTTTAACTGGAAACTATTTAATAGAGTCTATTGGATTAGACTAACAGACAGTATCAATTCCTGAAATACATTTTGAGCTCCTTGCAGAAGCTAGACCAGCTAGGAATTAACTAGTTAGCAAACCTAACAGCTAGCCCTTAATTTTTCAGGAACAAAGAGTATTGTTAGCCACTGCCATGACACTAATTTCATTCCACCAATGCTGTCATAGAGGATGGCACCTGCTGTCCTCTTTCTACCCTGAACCGATACAGGATATTCTTACGGTCAAGGCATTCTCCCCTTCTCGGGATGTGGCTAATGCCAGATGAAGAGTTAATGATTTTGTTGCACGAGGCCCTCTGCCAAGGCTCGTCCAGGGTGGGTAAAGAGGACGAATCTCAAGATGTCATCCAGAGTAGATGTAAAGTGCCAAACTGTGTCAGCCCTGGAAAGTGAAGACAATTTCCAATGCCACCTCTTCCACGGCTGTCAGGAAAGAGCTGCATCTCTCCAAGGCTATTACATCATAAGAAAGAGCTTTTTTCTTAGGTACTCCTAAAACTCCCTCAAAGAGGCAGTAACATTGGTTACAGTTGACTTACCTGTTTTATCTCACTTTGAAGAAGAAAGGTAAATTCTAGGAAGCAAAAGATTTTGTGACAGACCTGCACAAAATAAACTCTGAAACACCACATGAGTTAAACCAAAATATAGTCACCAAGCCTTAAGCCTCATTTGACTGTAACTCCTCTTCAAAGAAAAATAATCTGTAGAATCGTAATTATTATATCATAATTATTAATCTGTTGTTGTGTAATTACAGTCCGTGGAATGAATCATTCATACACAAGCTATTTCTCTGCTTTCCTTTCCTGCTATTCTGTGAGAGAATCAGAAGGTGAGAGAATCAGAAATAAAAGTTTAAGAAAGTTGTGACCCAGTTTCCCCAAAACCAATCAAAATGGGGGATGATGAAATAAGAAAAACTAGCAAATAATCATTTAATTCTTGGGGTTGTTGTTTTGTTTTGTTTTTTTTTTTTTTTGGCATCATGTTTACATGAAAGAGACCTTTTCAGATGGAAGAACTCTCAAGCTCTAATGGGTGAGAAGTAATAATAATATTAATCATTTCTTGGGCCCCCTACCATATTCCACCCACTGCTCTAAGCAATTTACGTGTGTTTATCTTATTTAATCCTCAACACAATGCTATTGAAATAGGGGTTATTAGTGTCCTCTAATACTGTTATAAAAGGCATTAAATCAATAGAAATATATATTTATTATATACACTGGAAAATGAAATTATTTTTGCTGATATTATAAGTGAATACCTCAGGATTCCTGGCTGGCTCAGATGGTGGAGCATGCAACTCTTGGATCTCAGGGTTGTGAGTTTGAGCCCCATGTTGGGTGTAGAGATTACTTTAAAAATAATAGGAAGAGAAATACCTCAAAAGCTGGAAAAAATCTACTAGAATTCTTCAGGAACTTAGGAAAGTGGCTAGATACAAGATAAGTAAGCCAAAAATTAATAGCTCTATTTTATATTCACAATAAACACTTGAAAGTTGATATGGGGGTATAAACATTTATGATAAAAACTATAAATGCCTCAAGAAATAAGGCTGACAAGGAAGAGGTATTATAAAGTCTTACTAAAGGACATAAATCAAGATTTAGACAAATACTATATTCTTGAATGGAAAGACAATATCACAAAATATCAATTCCCCCAAATTAATATTTTAACGTAATACAATGCCAATTTGAATTTCAACTGAGTGAAGTTTTGAAGTCGAAATTTAAATGATCTTAAAGTTAAAGTGAAAGAAGCAATGATGCTAATCAGCATAGAATTGAATCCAGAAGTAGATTCCAGTATATAACAGGAATTAATATATGAAAAAAATATATATTTCAGTAAGAAAGAATGTTACTTAATGATGCTGGCACAAGTAGCTATCCATCTAAGGAAAATAAAAGTTCAACTTCTATATAAAGCAAATTCCAGGGGTGCGAGGATGGCTTAGTTGATTGGGCGGCCAACTATAGCTCAGATCATGATCTTGCAGTCTGTGAGTTCGAGCCCCACATCAGGCTCCATCCTGAGGGCTCAGAGCCTGGAGCCTGCTTCTGATTCTGTGTCGCCCTCTCTCTCTGCCCCTTCCCTGCTTGCTCTCAGTCTCTCTCTCTCTGTCTCTCTCTCTCTGTCTCTCTCTCAAAAATAATAAATAATAAAACAAAATTTTAAAGCAAATTCCAAATATATCTAAAATTTTCAAGCTACAAAGTAAAACAAAAATCTTAGAAGAAAACCTAAGAGACCAGAAGTATAGTCTAGAGATAAAGAAGACCTTAGCCAATTCAAGAAACTCAGAAGCTATTTTAAAATTAAAACATTTTATGTATTTAAATTATAATAAAATTAAAGAATATATATTTATATATAGATATGTAGATGTAGATATCTAATTTGGCAAAATATATTATAAAGTAGATTTGGGAAAGTATGAAATACATAGGGTTAATATCTATAAAATACAAAGAGTTCTTAGAAATTGAGAAGAAACAATCCAAAGGAAAAATGGTTGAAATATTACTAGGCGGTTCAGAGAAGAGCAAATCCAAATGGCTCATAAACATAAAAAGATGCTCTAACTAGTAGCCAGAGACATGCAAAGCAAAGTACCAAGAACCCAATGCATGGGCAAAATTCACAGAGATAACACTCTAATTCCAAAAAGGAGGTTAGAGAACAAGAAAGGAGTCATGTAATGCTGATGGAAATGTGCATTGCATAGCCTTGGGGTAAAGCAAAATCTTAATTTGCGATCTGCTAATATCTGTTGAAAGTTAAAATAGGCATATTTGACCCAGCTATCCTATTCCTGGTGGCTACACCAAAGACATGAAAGGATACATACACAAGACTATTTCCTGCCACACACTACTGAAGAAAAAACTGCAACAGGGTGAATGACCATCAATAAAGAATAATTGAAAAGATTATGATTCATGCCTCACATAGAACGTTATGCAGCATTTAAAAATGAGTTTGATGTTTAATGGTTGACTTAGAGGGATTTCTATGAGGTATTGAAAGTGAACAAAGCGAGGTACTGAAAGATACATACCAGGTTGTTAACATGGCTACAGAGGAGGGAAGGGGTGAGGAAGTTAGGGGGATCTGAGTAGGTGCAAGAAGAAAAGCAAAAATACATCAGTGGGAAAAAGAAAAACAGGAACATGAAGGTACAGAGAATCCTCATTGTCAGTAGTAGGTAAATAACAGTTTCTGGAATATACATTTTAAAAGCTATATGAATGTCATTATTATATGTAAAATATGAATGCTAACATGTGATAGATAATGTGCAATAATAAAAATTACTGTACTAAGCAGTAGTAATATGGATGCTTTTGAATCATTTGTTGTCTCCTAATATTGTTATGCTATCATTCAGTAAAGTTAAAATTTTTTAGGGGCGCCTGGGTGGCACAGTCGGTTAAGCGTCCGACTTCAGCCAGGTCACGATCTCGCGGTCTGTGAGTTCGAGCCCCGCATCGGGCTCTGGGCTGATGGCTCGGAGCCTGGAGCCTGTTTCCGATTCTGTGTCCCCTCTCTCTCTGCCCCTCCCCCGTTCATGCTCTGTCTCTCTCTGTCCCAAAAATAAATAAAAACGTTGAAAAAAAAAAATTAAAAAAAAAAAGTTAAAATTTTTTAAATGAAGTCATCATCATAACTTCATACTTAAATCAGAAAAAACAAAAAGCATCATTCAAAAAGTCAAAGAAGTTTAGCTTTCTTTTATTACCCAAAATTCAACCTTTTTACAAAGCTAGAGAGCTTCCGTTGATTTTGTGAAGGACAAAGAAGCGGTACTCCCCTAGGATGGCAAGCAGTTTCCTAAAGATTAAACTCAATCATTTAACAATTGCAAATAGGACGCAAGGATGGATTTTGAAGTACAGCTTTACCTAATGCCCTTTTACAACACAGACTAAAGCTTCCAAATAAGTTTCAAGGTCAATGTTCAAGACAGGCACAGGTTTTTTTGCATTACAGCCTACTGCCAATACTTACAGTCTATATTTTATGCTTTTAAATGCACTTCTATTTATAGAACCTGCATAGTTTGCTCTTATATGTCAATATTTTTGTAGCTCAAAATACTCTCAAAGTATTTTAAAAGTCAATTCCTGCTCTTGACTTATGAACCAAATATGCTATATTTTCTTTTTTTTTTTGAGCAGGGGAGGTGCCGAGAGCAGGGGCGGGGGGAGGGGGCGGTGGTTGTGTGTAAGAGGATACAAAGTGGCTTGTCATCAGGAGCCTGATGCAGGGCTTGAATTCACAAACCTTGAGATCATGATCTGAGCCCAAGTCAGATGCTCAACTGACTGAGCCACCCAGGTGCCCCAAAATATGCTATATTTTCAATCTTTAAAATAACACCTTTAAAATTTTGTCATTAAAGAATAGACTCGGGGTGCCTGGGTGGCTCAGTCAGTTATGTGTCCAACTTCAGCTCAGGTCATGATCTCGTGGTTTGTGAGTTCAAGCCCCGCATCAGGCTCTGTGCTGACAGCTCGGAGCCTGGAGCCTGCTTCAGATTCTGTGTCTCCCCCTTTCTCTGTCCCTCCCATGCTCATGCTGTCTCTCTCTGTCTCTCAATAATAAATAAATGTTTTTTTTTAAAAAAAGGAATAGACTCATAGCATTATGGATGCATGATGCATTCTTTTAAGGATACATTTTCAAAGATCCTCTCAATTAGAAGATATTTACCTACAGATAAAGATAATGGTCCATATATGGTAAACTACCTATTCAAATTTTAACTATTTGTTATATTGTTTCTTAAAGGCTATCATTGGGGCGCCTGGGTGGCATAGTCGGTTAAGCGTCCGACTTCAGCCAGGTCACGATCTCGCGGTCCGTGAGTTCGAGCCCCGCATCGGGCTCTGGGCTGATGGCTCAGAGCCTGGAGCCTGTTTCCAATTCTGTGTCTCCCTCTCTCTCTGCCCCTCCCTCGTTCATGCTCTGTCTCTCTCTGTCCCAAAAATAAATAAACGTTGAAAAAAAAAATTTAAAAAAAAAAAAAAAAAAAAAAAGGCTATCATTTAGTCAGATAATAGTGTGTGTTTGTTTCCTCTACATTCTTTCCCCCTCCCTGCCTTCTTCCATCTCACTCTGTAGGTAGGAAGCACATTCCTCCCATATTCAGCCAACACACTCAGGCTGGACAATGACCTGCATTAGGTAAAGTGAACTGAAGGCTAAATGCCTTTAGCACCACAGAAGACACTCCCTGGATTCTTGTGCAAACCCCAGAAGAGAGGAGAGAACACTGTGATCTGTGAGATTAAATTTCTCGCCTTCACCCCACCAAACCAGGCAGGATGAGGACTCAGTCAGAACTAACACCATAACGCCTGGGTGGCTGAGTCGGTTAAGTGTCCAGTTTTGGCTCAGGTCATGATCTTGCAGTTCGTGAGCTCAAGCAAAGGGTCAGGCTCTGTGCTGGCAGGTCAGAGCCTGGAGCCTGCTTCAGATTCGGCCTCTTTCTGCCCCTCTCCCCACTTGCGCACTCGCACACTCTCTCTCTCTCTCTCTCAAATATAAATAAACATTTAAAAAAATTTTTTTTAAGAGAACACTATGTAAGAAAAAAATTGTAATGTGACTTTTCTTACTCAGTTGAATTTATGGGGTAAGGTTCATGCCAGTTATCTTCTTTTCATAATAAAATCTAAACACCGTATAAAGCGTGCTATTTAGAGAAAACAGAACAAAGCAATGCTCTCTCCAGGGCCTTAATAAATCATTCTTCAGAAACGCAAATGCGTTTGATTTACAGAATTTCTATGCCAAGTAGAGAAGTATGTGAAACAGCATAAGCTGCATTGTGGTCTAGCTGGAGAATGTCCTGTATCAACAGAGAATAACGATTTTAGCTTTTCAATTGCTTCCAAGATCATTTCCGCTATTGATGAAGCCTGAGATGTCTGTAAAGAGGAGTCATTGCAATTGATTTATTTGTCTGGCAAACTTTTTGTCAGCAAATTCACCACTACCTTGAAAATGTCACTGACTACTTTATGCTTAAGACACTAGAAACACAAGCCACAATGAAACCTACATTGAGCTAACTCTTACTGTTAGAATTCTAAGAAGCAATAATGTATTTACGATTTTATGTTAAAAATCTCCCAGACATCGATGTTTAAATCACAATTCAGCAGTAAACGGGTCACTCAAAATTACAAAGTTTTACATTTCATCATTCTATTTTCCTCTTCAGATTCAACATAATTCGAAAGAAGAAAGAGAAGCTGTAACATAAATTATTCACGGGTTCTTCCTGTTTTTAAGCTTCTCAAGATGAAGATGATAAAGAAATCTTTTGAGGTGGTAGAGGGTACTGTGAAGTATCTACATATGACAGAATATAAGTGAAAATAAACTTAACCTGATTATACAAATGTGGATGCTCTTACTAGAATACTTTCTGAGGAATTGAATGCAATTGTATTGATTGGAAATGACCCACTCATTCAAGAAAAATTTGAGCATCTACTAAATGACAAACGGTAAAGGTGAAAAAAACAGATATGATCCCTGCCTTCTTGGTGCTGAACAAAAGAGCAAACACTTATATTGAATATTTGCTACATGTGGTGCATGATAATATTAGCCAATGTTTCTTGAGTGATTATACTAGTATTGTTCTATGCATTCAAACTCATTTAATTCACACCATAAACTTGTGAAATAAATTTATTTGTTATACAGAAGCATAGACATAATTTGTCCAAGGCTCCACCAAGTAAGTAGGGGGGCTAGGATTCAACCCAAGGAGTTTTTGTGTTCTCCACCACCTTTCAAATTGCGGTACAGACATTATTTAATTGCCGGTACAAACTGTTAAATAGAATACTCTTATCTTCTCAAGTTTACAGAAGAGAAAACTGGATTGTAGAGAGGTGAAATACCTCATTAAATGTGAACTGACCAAAATCCTACCCACTACCCTGCCTTACTGGAAAGAAAGACCAGTGTCAACCTGACTCTGCATTGAAACTTTTGACCCTCCTTGACCTCAGCATAAAGCATTTTGCTTCAAACCAAATAGCATCACCTCCCTCCCTCAAAAAAAAAAAAAAAAGTCCTATCTGAAAAGACATAATGTACTCAGTCAATAGCTTCCCGGTATTATCACCACAACCACATCCTTGGCTGGAATCCTATCAGTGTCCGCTCGAGCCTTTAGTCTTTCTGCTACTTTGTCTTCTAAACGTGAAGTCAAATAACACATCTGAATCTTGGAGGGCATACAAAGTTTACGCTTCACACTTAAGTACATTTTTCCTCCCTGACTCATGAACTTCTTTTTCTTGAAATTTAACATTTTATTCTGTCTTTTTTGCTGCCTGATCTGAACCAAACTTGAACCTTGCAGGTTCCCCTATAATGTATTCAGAGCTCTGTTTTGCTTCATATTATTGATGTTTAACTACTTTTTTTTTTTTTTAAAGTAGGCTTCATGCCCAGCAGAGAGCCCAGCGCAGGGCTTAAACTCAAGACCCTGAGATCAAGACCTGAGCTGAGATCAAGAGTCTAACGTTTAAGCAACTGAGCCACCCAGGTGCCCTGAATTACTTTACAATATCACTGCTCCTTATGCATAAAATGTTTGTCAGAATTTCATCTTAATTACCAAGATCTGATACGTTGTTGGTTTTTTTTTTATTTTTTTTTTCAACATTTATTTATTTTTGGGACAGAGAGAGACAGAGCATGAACGGGGGAGGGGCAGAGAGAGAGGGAGGCACAGAATCAGAAACAGGCTCCAGGCTCTGCGCCATCAGCCCAGAGCCTGACGCGGGGCTCGAACTCCCAGACCGCGAGATCGTTACCTGGCTGAAGTCGGACGCTTAACCGACTGCGCCACCCAGGCGCCCCAGATCTGATACGTTTTGAGCAGGGAGACGAATCAAATAAAAATTATTTGGGGTTCATTTATATGTATATACTTATAATGATATATATTATATATTTATATATATTTATATATATATATATATTTAAGACTAAACATAACTTTGCACAACACTTTGAATGTACTTAACTCCACTGAACTGCACACTTAAAAATGGCTAAAGTAGTAAATTTTATATTATGCATGTTACCACACTTTTTAAATAAATAAGTAAAAGAGCTGGTCAATATGAGGAGGAAAAAAGAATAAAACATTGCCAACCACGTACTAATATCAATTTGCAAGATGGAATAGTTTAACCTCAAAATAGGTTTTAAGCAAGAGCATTTTAAGAAAATAATAACCAAATTTTATCTGGTAGCTACAATAGTGATTTAAAAGACTTATGTTGTGGGGCACCTGGGTGGCTCAGTCGGTTAAGCATCCAACTCTTCGTTTCGGCTCAGGGCGTGATCTCACGGTTCATGAGTTCAAGCCCCACGTTGGGCTTTGCACTGACAGTGCAGGGGCTGCTTGGGATTCTCTCTCTCTCTCTCTCTCTCTCTCTCTCTGTCCCTCCTCTGCTCGTGCTCTCTCTCTCTCTCAAAATAAATAATAAACTTTAAAAAAAAAAGTATATATTTATGTTGTCCATGTTATGATTAAATAAGTATGTTCGAATAGGTAAGTTTACATGATTTTTTTTTTAATGAGTAAATGGTCTTTTTCCCCCAATCTGTATCTTCCAGGTGCAAGCACAGTGCCCAGTACATAGTAGACATTTAATACAAAATTGTGAGTGGATGAGTAGAGGATTCTTCAGGGTTAGATCCACTGAACTCCTTTATATGGAGAGCAAAAGGAGACTTTACAGTCATATTTATATTTTTCAATATAAAGTATTCATTCTTTTGATCTCTTCATATAGACAGGGGAAATTGCTTCTGCTGTCATTACAGCATCACGGGAAAAAAAAAGGATTGGGATTGGTTCAGTTCAATCTATGTTACTCATGCCTCTATCCCTGTGTCTTGAGTTTGATGTTGCCAAATGAACTGATAATTATTATCAGAGTAAGAATAAGGTCGTTTTGAATATATATAAATATGCCATACTTATCATAATTCCCGGTACTGTTCTAAGGCTTTACATATATTAACTCAGTAAATCTTTATAACAACCTGATGATCTCGTACTGTTATTACACCCAGAAGAAGAAACTGAGGCATGCACCGGCACTCAAGGTCACCTCACTATTTAGTGGTGGAGCTGGATGTGACCTCAGACAATCAAGTTCTCAAGTCTGAGCCTTTGACCGGTTTGCTCTATTGCTATTTGTGTAGTTAGTCCTTGCAACTACCCTAAAGAGAAGAGTCTCATTTACAGAGAGGAGGTTTAGAACAGTTAAGGGCCAATAAACTGCCAAACTGAGATTCAAACCTGGGAAGTCTGATTTCCAACACCGTGCTCTTAACTTCCAGGCAATAGTGTCTCCTGAGTCAAGCCGTGTTTTAAAACCTAGATATTGCAGGGGCACCTGGGCGGCTCAGTCGGTTGAGCGTCTGACTTCAGCTCAGGTCACGATCTCGCGGTCTGTGAGTTCGAGCCCCACATCCAGCTCTGTGCTGACAGCTCAGAGCCTGGAGCCTGCTTCCAATTCTGTGTCTCCCTCTCTCTCTGCCCCTCCCCCATTCATGTTCTGTCTCTCTCTCTCTCTCTCTCTCTCTCTCTGTCAGAAATAAATAAACTTTAAAAAAATTAAAAAAAAAAAACAACCTAGACATTGCAATTGGTTCATGGCTCAGCCAAAAACTGGCATTTTTTTTTTAATGTATTTATTTTGAGAGAGAGAGGGAGGGAGAGAGAATCCAAAACAGGCCCCACACTATCAGCACAGAGCCTGATGCAGGGCTTGAGCTCACAAACTGTGAGAACATGACCTAAGCTGAAATCAAGAGGTGCTTCACTGAATGAGCCACCCAGGCACCCCCAAAACTGATATTTGTATTCAGTTCATGATCCATTGTTGTTTACTATACTTTTGGCTGGTGGTTTAGTTTAGTTCAAGTCCATGTCTATAAGTAAATTACTTCAGCTTCTGCAATTCTACTTCTTCAGATTTTCCGAATAGTCTTAGGAAATTATAATCGAATGTTTGCAATGTTTTGAGCTCAAAGAAGAAAACTGCTCCCATAATACTAAAATTTAAAAAAAAATCTCATATCTGCACAAAAGGCTAGTAATCTAAGTACTTCCTTTAGTTTTATAGAAGTTGCAGTGTATCCTACAACTGTATTCAAAATCCTTCTAACTATCTTTTGGGCAGGGAAAAAGTATTTAAGGATGTACCATAACAGGGCCGTCTGGGTGGCTCAGTCGGTTGAGCAGCCAACTTCGGCTCAGGTCATGATCTCACAGTTCTCGAGTTCGAGCCGCGCGTTGGGCTCTGTGCCGACAGCTCAGAGCCTGGATCCTGCTTGGATTCTGTGTCTCTCCCTCTCTCTCTGCCCCTCCCCCACTCACGCTCTGTCCCTCTCTGTCTCACAAAAAATGAATAAACGTTAAAAAAAATAAAAAAGAATAAAAAAGAATGTACCATAACAATTCACCAGATTCACATCTGACTCACTGGAATTCTTAGTGAATTCATTTAAAAAAATTTTTTTGAATTTCAATTAAACCATGCTGTGAAAATAAATCACTTTAAATAAAGCAAATCGGTGAACTTGCAACAATAACAAAATCATCCAGTCTCACCAAAGGCAACCGCTATCAACATTTGGTGTGATCTTTGTTTAGATACTTCTTCAGATTTCATTTTTAAGAGCAATTTTAGATTCACAGCAAAATGGAGAGGCAGGCACAGAGATTTCTCATATGTTCACTGCTCCCAAACATGCGTAGCCTCCCCTCATTATCAGTATCTCCCACCAGAGAGGTATATTTGTTATAATCTCTGAACCCACATTTATACATCATAATCACCCAAGGCCCATAGTTTACATAAGTTGTGTATTCTATGGGTTTGGACAAATATATATGACAGGACACTAGCCAAGGAGGCCAGAAAGGACTAGGAGAAGCCCACTACGAAAGTAGTAACACATAGGGACAGGAGAGTGACAGAAAAGAGAGTAGTCTCTGATGTCAAATGCTCAAGAGGCGATGAGAAATGAAAAAACAGACTTTTACTGACAAATCATTGGTGACCTCGTTTCGAGCAATTTTCCTTTAGCAGTGAGGGCTGAAGTCAGACTGCATTAGGTTGCACTGTAAATGTAAATGGAGACAAAAAGGAATATTAGTTTTTCAAAATGTTTGGCTAAGTTAAGAATGATATAGATGAATGATACTGGATATAATACGATGTTCATACTGTTAAGTGAAAAAGATCATGAAACAGTGTTACAGTATAATCCCACTTGTTCCAGTTATCTGTGACTATATAACAAGCCATCCCAAAACGTAGTGACATAACATGTTAAGTTTCTTGGTTCTGTGGGTTAACCAAACTCAGGTGATTCTTTTTTATTCTTATTATTTTATCGGAGAGAGAGAGAGAGAGAGAGAGAGAGAGAGAACAAGCGGGGGAGAGGGGCAGAGGGAGAAAGAATCTTAAGCAGACTCCATGCTTGGTGCAGAGCCCAACGTGGGGCTTGATCCCAAGATCCCGGGATCATGACCTGAGCTGAAATCAAAAGTCAGATGCTCAACTGACTGAGCCACCCAGGGGCCCCCTCAGGTAGGTGATTCCGGATGAGAGTCTCTTATGTAATTGTAGCCAGATATAGTTAATGGAATCATAAGAATTGTTTCATTTTCTCCATATCCTTGTGTCTATTTTTGTATCTTTCTGTAATAATCACATCTACTGGATTTATAGTAAGAAGACCACTAACCAGGTACTTACAATTTACCAAAAAAGAAATTGGGCTGAGAAGGAGAAGACTAAAAAGACAACAGCTAGAAAGAAGTGCCAGGTGAAAGAATGCTTTCTTTTGAGAGAAGAGAGAGGTCAGGCAGATTTTGAAACAGAGACAGACTGGCCTCATGTGCCACTTGATGTGATTGTGAGAAACACCCAACAATACCTATGTAGTATGCCTGTATCCTATCTTCCAACTGTTTGTTTTTATTTTTTTATAAATTTATTTGTTTTGAGAGAGAGAGAGAGCAAGCGGGAGAGGGGCAGAGAGAGGGAGAGAATCCCAAGCAGCCTCCACACTGTCAGCACGGAGCCCAATGAGGGGCTCGAACCCGCAAACGGTGAGATCGTGACCTGAGCAGAAATCAAAAGTCAAACATTCAGCCGAGTCATGCAGGCACCTGGTGTTTTTTGTTTTGTTTTGTTTTTTGAAGTGCTCGTGTTTTCATGAGAAAACAATTGGACAAATCCAAATTGAGAAATATTCTGCAAAAACTAGTCTGAAAGTCTGGAGGACTACTCTAAATGAAAGTAGAACGAAGAGACAAGACAACTAAATGCATAATCCTCTGTTGGATCCTGTACTGGAGGAGAGCTGTTATAAAAGGCATTATTGAGGGGCGCCTGGGTGGCTTAGTCAGTTAAGCATCCAGCTCCTGATTTTGGCTCAGGTCATGATCTCACGGTTTGTGAGTTCCAGCCCTGAGTGGGGCTCTGCACTGACAATGTGGAGCCTGCTTGGGATTCTCTCTCTCTCTCTCTCTCTCTCTCTCTCTCTCTCTCTCTCTCTCCCTCTCCTCTCCCCCCTCCAAATAAATAAATAAACATTAAAAAAAGGCATTTGAGACAACTGAGGAAATTGACTATGTTAATTATGGTATTCTGCCAATGCCAAATGTTCTGTTTATCGTATTGGTTAAGAGAATGTCTTGTTCTTGATTTAGGAGATGCCATTCTGACGTATTTAGGGGTGAAGTGTCAAGATGTCTATGACTAACTTTCAAATAGTTCAGGCAAAAAAACCCAAAGAGCAAGCAATTGTGGGGAAATGTTAGCAATTGGCTGTTGCAAGTAGAGAGTATATTGACACCTAGAGTACTGTTTTACAGCTTTCATGGAGGTTTGAAAGGTTTCGAAATAGAAAGCTAGGGAGGGAGTAAACAAGTAATGATTTTCTTCCTCAGCTGCTGAGGGTAAGAGAGAACAAAGAGTGCTCCAGATCAGAGACAGTTTGGCTCTGAGTGCTTTGGCGGTAGTTGTTTTCTGGGTTCTAGCTCCTGTGCAACTGTTCCCAAGCCTTTTTTCAACTTCTTAACAATTCTGTGAATTCCTGATAGGCTTCTGGTAAATGCTCCTTTGCTGAAGTTAGCTGTAATGAACTTTTTTCATTGATCTCCAAACATACAGCCAGAATATATACACCAGGCACCATACAAAAAATTTTATTCCAAATAGTTTTAAGGTAGGTAATCAAATGAATACATTTTCAAATAGTTTGGGGGTAGTATGATGTTCATGCCTACTAATTAAATGTTCATGCCTACTAATTAAATGCGTCAAAAGTGACACCCCCCCCTACGCTTTTCAACAAGTGTTTTCTCTTTGCATATGAACTGAATATTGGGCTAACCCTTCACCCCAAACTGCTCTTCCTTTTTATTGTGTGCCTTATGGTCAATCGCTTCGAGTACATTATATGAATAGAACACATTGGAATTCAGTTGCCAGGGGACGCATGGCAAGAACCTGAACCACTGGCTCACGCTGTGAATAACTTTGCTCCAGCACCACAAAATCGTTAGAACCAGATTTCACCTTCAATAAGAGAACAAGAACCAGATTGCACCTTGAATAAGAGAATAAGGAAAATTAGGAGACAGGATGAATGAGAGAGCACCAGGGTGGGGACTCATTAAGTAGATAATTGAAAGAGGAGACTCAATGACTACCATGTGAAGGTGTACATTTGGCATCTTGTCATTAATCTTTGCGACAACGGTGATAAAGGTGGTATTTCCATTTTACAGATGAGGGGGAATACGTGTGGAGGGTTTGTGCCTAGATGGAATCCAAGGGCACTTTTTTTTTTCTCCAAATGTCACTATGGTCATGATGTGGGAAACAAAGGCAAGTGAAAAATTAAATTTCCTTACTGTCTACAGCCCGTTGACAAGTCCTTGAAACAGGCAGAGTGACCTCCCTCTAGGAGCTTGATGATGACACTTTGCTGAGGGCAAAAGGCAATCTTAGCTTAACATTATCCTGACCTCAAGATCCTTTAGTCTACTTTAACATATAAAAATTCCTTTCCAAACTTCCTTTATTTCTACCCGCCCCCCGTTATGTTAGCAATCATCCTCCAAGCTTATGGCCCACTGATATACATCTGAAGGGTCTCATGACTGAGTTTTGACTAAACAGTAATAAATGAACTTTTCCTAACGATAGCTAGCCCCCTCCAGGTCCTGGAAACCTTGCTTCCAAAAATCCATAGAGACTTACGCTATTCCTAACCCCCTCATAATTTGAAGGTATATAATTAGTCACCCATCACAACCCTAGGGCAGCCTTTTCTGCCCACAGGTCCGTTCCCAAGGTTTTAATAAAACCACCTTTTTGCACTGAAGACATCTCAAGAATTCTTTCTTGGCCATGGGCTCTGAACTCCAACACTTCCACATCAGTCTTAATGGGAATCCAGTACGAAGAGGCCTTCCCCGTACATTACCCAGGATTGCAGCAGAATGTAAATGGGTAAGGCAAAGCTTTGATTCCTTCAGCGCAGGAATATACTACTTTTTGCCTATCCAGGCACTTTGAAATAGAGGACAATTCTATCACCCTTTATGCTTTGTTTGTATCAAGTTATTAAATTCCAGTTAGTTAACATATAGCGTAATATTAGTTTCAGGAGTAGAATTTAGTGATACATCACTTACATATCACTCTTTATGCTTTTTCTTTTAATGTTTATTTTATGTACTTATTTTTTTAATATTTATTTATTTTGGGGAGCTAGAGAGACAGAGTGCAAGCAGGGGAGGGTTTGAGAGAGAGGAAGAAACAGAATCTGAAGCAGGCTCCAGGCTCCGAACTGTCAGCATACAGCCCTACACGGGGCCTGGACCCACAAAGCTCAGGATCATGACCTGGGCGGAAGTCGGATGCTTAACCCACTGAGCTACCCAGGTGCCCCTTTTAATGTTTATTTTTGAGAGAGAGAGCGAGAGAAGGAGAGACTGAGCCAGCAGGGGAGGGGCAGAGAGAGAGAGAGGGAGTCAGAGGATCCAAAACCGGTTCAAACTTACAACCCAGGAGATCATGCCCTGAGCCAAAGTCCAATGCTTAACCGACTGAGCCACCCAGGCACCCCGCTCTTTATGGTTTCTAAGGCGAGTAATCTTTTTCTCCTTAATAGGGAAAAATACCAAGTTAAAGAAAAACAAAGAGCCATTACGGAAAACAATATCAAGAAGTGTAGGGGGTTTACGCTACAATTCAAACAAGATGAGTTGAGTGAGACTGGCAGGGACCCCGGAGGTGGAGGGGAGAGCCTGCATGTCTGAATTCAGGGTCCAGGTTCCTTCTCAGTCCCGGCCTCCTGAGAACACCAGGAAATGACCGCACATTTCTCTAGACTATCAATACAAGCCAAGTTTCCCTCTAGGATAACCTGGCGCCTGGCCCACGCCCACAAATGCCAGTCAGGCAAAGCGGCAGCGTCGCCACACCGCTAAACCTACCGGCCCCGCCCCTGACCCGCCCCTGACCCGCCCCTGCCCCGTCCCCTCAGCCCTGCCCGGCTCAGCCCGGTCCCGTCAGACGCCTTCGCACCGAAGCACAACCTTCGCGCCTGCGCAGACCGGACCTGCGGCAGTAAGGCGGAAGTCGTCGCGCGTGCGCTCAAGGGGAAAGGTGGTTCTTCCTCCCTCCCCTTTTTTTCTAAGACAGCTTAGCTGGGACTTGCTTCCGGGTCGAAGGGTTTGCTTCCGGAGAGCGGGAAGGCTGAAACGCGGTGGTTAAGCTGGAGTCGAGTTGGCGAGCTTCTCGGTGGAGAAGGCTGTGGCCATGGACAGGTCAGTTGAGGTGATGGTAATGGTTAAGCTAGGACACTTGCCCTTCCTGCTTGTAGGGCTGAACTAAATAGTCGAAGCCTGACTCCCACAGGAAGCCAGGAAGGCCCGGGTGCTAACCCCAGGACTCCTTCCCCGGGCTGGGAGTCTCTGCAGATGATGGAAGAAAGGCAGCTTGGGTCGGGAATGGATACGGACAGTGATCATCCCTTGCGTTTTCGCGGCAGCTGTGCCACCTGTTCTGCGTTTTGGGGCAACGTTTTTCATTGCTGGGGTGGGCGGAATAGGAGGTGGTCTGGCTTTCGACATGCCGACTGACTTGACCGAGATCACAAAGCCAGACAGTGACGGAACTGGGATCTCAGCCCAGACTTTCTGATACAAGTTCCAGCATCAGGTAGTTACAGAATTAAAGTCTTTCTATGACTCTGGCACTATGCTAGCCTCCTGCTATACAGGTGAGTTTTTCCTGTTCTTGGCCCCTGGGAATTAGTTGTAGTGGAGGAGACAATGGAGCAGTGCAAAATGATGTGTTTTAACTTTTCTGTGGGAAGAGAAAATGAGGATGCGATAAAAGTCTCTCTGCCACGGGATCTATCAGGAAGACTTCTCAAAGGAGGTAACTCTCTAGTTGGCCTGAATAATAGCTAACATTGAGTGCCTTAAATGCTTTGTTATTACCATATATATTGTATTAGCTAATTTAGTCTTCCTACAATCCTATGAGGATAGGTACTCTGATCCTCTTTTCATAGATTACACTGGGGCTAAAAGAGTTTAAGAACTTGGTGACAGTTAGGAAGCTAATAAGTAGAAGAACCAAGTTGCCCACCTGATATATGTGTCTCCAGACTCCAGGAGGCTCTTTGGTGAGTAAATGTTCACCAGGTGGATGAGAGGGGCAAATGTAGGCTTCTGTAGAAGAAACATCTACAGGGTGCAAGAATATGAAAAGGAAGGCATTGTGTAGCTGAATGGTCACATGCAATGTATGTTTGTATGAGGATGTTTGTGGTTGAATATAAGACTGAACTGGTAAGTCGGGGGTTAGATTGTAAAAATAAAGGAAATTTGGACTTGATTCTATAGGCTTCAGAGCTATCTTAAGATTTTGAGTGGAGGAAAAAGCATGTTAGATTCTTGTCTCAAAATACAGGTCTTTTTTTTGTTTTTAATGTTTATTCTTTTGTTAGAGAGAGAGAGACAGAGCATGAGTGGGGGAGGGTCAGAGAGAGAGGGAGACACAGAATCTGAAGCAGGCTTCTAGCTCTGAGCTGTCAGCGCAGAGCTGGACACAGGGCTGAAACTCATGAATCATGAGACTGTGACCTGAGCCGAAGTCAGATGCTTAATCGACTGAGCCACCCGGGCGCCCCTCAAAATATAGGTTTTTTAATTCACACGATTTATTTTCTAGACCTTGAGCTGAGAACAACGGGAGATCAGGGCAACTGCAATAGTACTGAGACAGGAGATGCCATTAGTGTACTCTGGGGAGAAATAACTTGAAGAGTCATTTCTCCAATTTATTAGAATTCTTTTTTAATTAGCTTCCCATCTCACCAGTCCCAACAACAGATTTTATTTTTCGTAGTACCCATGGTTTGAAGAATTTTGGGAACTGCGGAATATTCTTTTAAGAGATGGTTCCTGCAATTTCAGGGAACTCCTCAATTCAACCAAGGAAAGACCTGCCTTCATGAAGCAATTATGTAAAACAGTGCTATGATATAGATGCCAAGTGTTGAAATCATTCCATAGGTGAGAATAACATAGTGAGTGCTAGAAACTCAAAGATGCCTGTGCAGGAAAAATTTGAGAAGTGGACTTTGAGGGATAAGCAGGGTTTGGAATCAAAGAGCGCTGTTAACCAAAAGGTCAAAGACTTGGCTACTGGGATGATGTATGCTTTGACTGACCCAGGGTCTTTTGCTCCAGTCATGATAGAGTTCTTTGCAAATGGTACATTATCATTTCACTCACATGAACTTAATTATACTGTTTTAGGAGCGGCTATGGAGAGATGTCATCTCCTGTGATCCGAGAGGCAGAAGTGACTCGGACTGCACGGAAACAGAGTGCTCAAAAAAGAGTTTTAAGTATCCTTTACGTTGTAAGCATCATTATTCAAATTACAGCATGCTTGGAATCAGAGTTATAGAATTTTCTTTTTATGAGAGATATTAGACATTCAGTATTATAATAAAATGATAGGGAAATTGTTAAAATTTGTGTTACCCTGAAAATAAGGACGTTCTTGCTATCCTGTTGTAGCTAGCTTCTGCTGAGATGAGATATCCTTTTTTTATTTGAAATCTAAGTACTCTTAGTTCAGTGTGTAGTAATATAAGACTGATATCTGAGAAATTAAGCGGTAGAGGGAGTGATTTACTCTTTGCATAGAAAAAGTGGTAGCCATCAAAATCTTGTTGAAAAGTGTATTCAAATATTTTATATAGGGTAAATATGGTTGATTCTAACTTTAATGGTGTTTTTTTTGTATGGAAAACTTTTCTTAACTCTTCCTATAGTTCGGCCATCCCAAGATGAAATTTTTGCTAATACTACACCAAGAAACCAGGTTATCCCTCGAACTCCCAGTTCGTTTCGACCACCTTGTAAGATTTTTTTTTGATTTTTTTTTTTTTTTTTTTTACTGTTTTATTTATTTTCAAGAGACAGTGTGAGCCGGGGAAGGGCAGAAAGAAAGGGAGATAAAGGATCCAAATTGGGCTCTGTGCTGACAGCAGCAAGCCTGATGCGGGGCTCTAACTCATGAACTGTGAGATCATGACCTGAGCTGAAGTGTGATGCTCAACTGACTGAGCCACCCAGGTGCCTCATAAGAATTTTTGCTTTTAAAGCATTTAATAATATAGTAATATATATTAATATGTACAAATATATAACAAGTATTTGTTATATATATAAATATTATGTACAATATATAATATATATTTATATATATATAACAAGTATTTGTCATATATATTTATGTTAAATATACATAGTATTTAATAACATTAATATAATATTTAATAATAGTAATAGCTATATGTTAAAGCTTACAGTACACGTGATAATCTTTGGTTACAATATCAATAGTTAAGAACAAATAATAATGATTGCATTACTATTTGTTGAACCCTTACCATGTGTGAGGCACTATACTTTACATAAATACACAATAACTGTGATGTAGGTATTCTATCTCTATTTTACCAAAACTGAAATCGAGACGTGGAGAAGTTATTCAATGAGGATAGCATGGCTAAGCATATATGTAAGTGATGGAACCAAAATTCAGACAATGATCTGTTTACTTCAAAGCCTGTGCCCTTTACACTAAACTACCTCTTCAGTATTTGTAAAATTGGAATATGAATAATCCATGGACTCATTAGTGTCTTTCTTTTTTTACTACTTAGTTATGTTATAATGAAAGCATCTCTGTTTGCAGTAAAAGATTTTCCTGCTGGGCTCACTAGTACCAAAAGATCAAGTTTACAAAAATAAGTTAAATCTTCATATCATGGAAATGTTAATATTTAAAGGATTTACTTGGTTAGAATCTAAATAATTAGAAACAAAGTTATTTATTGGTGGTTTGATTGTTTTGTTTTCATGATCAATGTTCATGCACTTTGGATTCTTTTTCTAACCTCTTGTTTGTAGTTACTCCACCCAGCCGAAGCTTACTGAGGCATCCAGATGTTTCCTGCATTCTTGGAACAGGAGGGAGGTCTCCCCGGCTTACACAGTCTTCAGGGTTCTTGGGAAATCTGTCTATGGTATGTGGAAAAATGGGGTAAAAATTTCCCCTTTTTCATATAAGTAAGATATTGAGCTTAAAAGCCTTTAGTGAGGCTTGAAGTCATAGTCCTCAAAAGAGTTAACTAGGTAGGTTACGTAGATTGAAATTGTATTTTGGTTAGGCTGAAAACCTTAAGCATCTCCTGTCATAGTTGGAAACTGTAATACCAACAACATTTGGGTGCAGATAGAATGTGTTAATCTGACAGTCTGCTCCTCTGAAGAAATACTTGATTGGTTGCTGACGAGCCCTGTTTTGAAGCATAGAAGAGTAGGAAGCCAAGAGAAATGGATGAAGAGTATCATAAGGAAGAGAGACAATGCATTAAAGGAAAGAAAAGAGAAAATGTTGGAAAAAGTAGATGAGACACTCTTTAGAAATCACTGTGTGGTACAGTATTGAAAATAGAAGAAATGTCATATAAACATACAGAATGACTAGGTGTTCAAAATACCCTATAAAAAAGAAAGGATTCAATCTAATAAGAGAAGGAAACAGAAGAGTTCTGTTGGAATAGTAGAGGATGATGGAAAATTTAGTGCTAAAAACAAAAACAGTTCTGTGTTTGGCTCTGTGCTTATTAAAAGGGCACAGCAATTTTTTTTTTAAGTTTATTTACATTGAGAGAGCAAGCAGAGGAGGGGCAGAGAAAGAATCCCAAGCAGGCTCCACACTTGTGAGTGCAGAGCCCGACATGGGCTCCATCTCACAAACTGCAGATCATGACCTGAGCCGAAATCAAGTCAAACACTTAACTGACTGAGCCACCCAGGCGCCCCAGAAAAGTCACAGGGATTTTTGCACACATTTGAAATTGTCCAGATTAGGTGTTTTCTGAAGAATGGTTTAGCTTGTTAAACCTCTCCTTAAAAGGATAAATTGATTTGTTAAATACTTCTTATTGTTTTACGGATTTTTAGAATGTTAATGTCTAACAATGATATAGTCATTGAATAATTTTACGCTGCTTTTGAATCTGGTTATGTTAGCAGCATTTATCTTATTTTGCTTAAAAACATGAGTGAATTGACTGCATCTGGGGTTAAACAAAAGAAGATGTCTTATTATTTATTGCTTCAGAACTGCAAGATTAATAGTAAGATTTCTAGTCTCTTAAAGCCCAGGACAGAGTAAATTATTAATAATATGGGCATTATAAAATGTTTGGGTTTAAATAAACATTTTTATTGTTGCTTGTGCCTGGATTTTAATAAAGACAAATTTTTAAGCCTTCAGATAGCTTTCTCTGGCTTTCAGAAGATCTTAAATAAAGGTGATTTTAAATAAAGGTGAATTTAAAAAAATGTGGGGGCGCCTGGGTGGCTCAGTCGGTTGTGCGACTGACCGGCTCGGGTCATGATCTCACGGTTTGTGAGTTCGAGCCCCACGTCGGGCTCTGCTGACAGCTCAGAGCCTGGAGCCTGCTTCGGATTCTGTGTCTCCCTCTCTCTCTGCCCCTCCCCCCCTTCATGCTCTGTCTCTCTCTGTCTCAGAAATAAATAAACATAAAAAAATTTTTTTTTTAAATGTGTTTGCACACACTTCAGACACGTCCGGAAATAGAATAAGCCCTCATGTGCTCTTTGCCCAGTTATTAATATATGGCTGATCCTATTTCATCTACGCCCACAAGTGTTTCCCCTTTGTTACTTTACACCTCCCAGATTTCATACCATTTTACCCATAAATATTTTTGTGCATATCTCTGAGACATAAGACAATTCTTTCTTTAACACAATGCCATTAACACGTCTAACTTTCCACACACGCACATACGTACACACAGAGTAATTTGTTTATCATCTTAAATATCCATTTTGTGTATATATATGTTTTCATTATTGTATATATTTTACTAAGTGTTCACATTTCCTCGGCTGTGTCAAATTTTAAGTTGGTTTGTTTAAAATTTCCTCAGTTGTGTCATGTTTTCTCAAGTCGGTTTGTCTAAATCAGGATTCAGATAAGGTAAACACACTGCATTTGCTTGATGTGGCTCATCTTTTAATCTGTAAGTTCTTCCATCACCCTTTTTGTTAGCGTTTATATGTTGAAAAAACTGGATCATTTGTCCTGTACGTTTTCCCAATAGTGAAAAACCGATGTGAACTTAGAGCAGTATGACCGCTCTAAGAGCCTTAGAGACTTAGAGCCTTATTTTACATGTTAATATCAGCTTAAATGTTACAAAATGCAGTATTTATTGCCTTTAAAAAAAAGATATGGAGGGGCGCCTGGGTGGCGCAGTCGGTTAAGCGTCCGACTTCAGCCAGGTCACGATCTCGCGGTCCGTGAGTTCGAGCCCCGCCTCAGGCTCTGGGCTGATGGCTCGGAGCCTGGAGCCTGTTTCCGATTCTGTGTCTCCCTCTCTCTCTGCCCCTCCCCCGTTCATGCTCTGTCTCTCTCTGTCCCAAAAATAAATAAATGTTGAAAAAAAAATTAAAAAAAAAAAAAAGATATGGAGTGGTACAGAGAAGAAAACAGTTTATACTGTTTTTGTTTCATAAGCTGTGATTTCCTTAACAAAATAGCCATTAATGTCTTTTTTTGTACTCAGTGGCAATAGCTCATTACTTTTCTGTATCTTCCTTTTTTTTTATAGGTAACTAATCTGGATGACAGTAATTGGGCTGCTGCATTCACATCACAGCGTTCAGGACTCCTCACAAGTACAGAGTCCCACAGTGTAACAGAGGATGTAACTCTCAGTGCCGTTATGTTACGTGAGGATGATCCTGGCGAAGCTGGTAAAATGGCGTTAACTCTTTAACAATGTAGCCTGTTGGCTTTACTAAGACCCAGGAAACTATCTCCTATTCCTGAGTGTCATTATAAAATATTTTTCATTAAGCTGATTAGTTATGGTTATGGCTGAGCCATTTGATGTAGTAGCTCTGGAAGGTTGAGAATCTCACCTTCGTTCTCAGTTGGAGCGGCATCTTGCCACTTCGTTTTTCAGTTCAAATACCTTGTTAGGGGGCGCCTGGGTGGCGCAGTCGGTTAAGCGTCCGACTTCAGCCAGGTCACGATCTCGCGGTCCGTGAGTTCGAGCCCCGCGTCGGGCTCTGGGCTGATGGCTCGGAGCCTGGAGCCTGTTTCCGATTCTGTGTCTCCCTCTCTCTCTGCCCCTCCCCCGTTCATGCTCTGTCTCTCTCTGTCCCAAAAATAAATAAACATTGAAAAAAAAAAAAATTAAAAAAAAAAAAACAAAAAACAAATACCTTGTTAGGTTATTAGATAAGTCTCATATCTTCATTCTTTTCGTATTTCTGTTGAAAGGGCATCTCTTTTTCTCTAGGTTTAGTTTTTATCTAATATTCACATGTTTTCACCTGGATGCTAATGCTGTCTTTTTTTTAAATAGTATGAAGACCTTTCTAGTTTCAGGTTGGTTATTACCATTCCCCTTTGGAAAGAAAAGTTTGCTTTTCATGTGCCTGTATGTATTCATTACCACATGGGATCTTCATTTTATCATCATCGTCAGCTAACGTGCCAGAGTCCGTGTGCTTACCCCTGGGTGAACATTATCTTCTGTAGGGGTCCATTGAAGAGTTACAGTAGCTATTACTGTTAGAGGGGAAAGGGAACTGCTGCTCAGAATGGGTAGCTTGCGTAAGCTCACCTGGCTGGAAAGTGATGGCACCAGGATTTGAAACTAAGCAGTTTGATTATACAGCCCTTCTCTTAACACTGTGGTAACCACTGCTTCCTTATAGTATCTGCCAGTAATAAGTACTCAGATTTTGAGTGATTTAGATATCCTTTTTACTAAATAGATAAAATAGAAAGAAAAAAAGTTCATTTTTAGTGTGAACACTGGATGAGGCCTTCAATATGATACAGTACTGTAGTGGAGTGTGTATGTTTTCCCTGAGTAGAATATATCATCTTAGTATCTGTTACAACTTTCTCAGCTACTTTGTTGTATGTTTAAAATACAAATCAGATATTTTAAAATTTGGCTTATATTTTTGTAGTAATTGTTGACAGATTAATAGCCAACACATCCGTGTGCTCTTAAAAGACTTGTAGGTAAGAAGAGAAAAAAATACATTGAACTACATCAAAATCTAAAATTTTCATGCATCAAAAGATACAGTAAGTAGAGTGAAAAGGCAGCCCACAGAATGGGAGAATGTATTTGCAAATCCTATGTCTGATAAAAGGGTAATATCTAGAATGTAGAAAGAACTATAACATGGGGTGCCTGGGTGGCTCAGTGGGTTAAGCGTCTGACTTCAACTCAGGTCATGATCTCACAGTTCTTGAGTTTGAGTCAGACTTTTTGACTTTTGCTTTTCTTTCTTGTGCTTTTGGTGTCATATCCAAAAAGTTGTTACCAAGACCAATGTCAAGGAGCTCTTTGCCTATATCTTTTTCTAGGAGTTTTATGGTTTCAGGTCTTAAGTTTAAGTCTCCATTCCATTTCAAGTTAATTTTTTTTTAACATTTATTCATTTTTGAGAGACAGAGTACGTGAGCTGGGGAGGGGCAGAGAGAAAGGGATACATAGGATTTGAAGCAGGCTCCAGGCTCTGAGATGTCAGCACAGAGCCCGACGTGGGGCTTGAACCCATGAACTGTGAGATCATGACCTGAGCCAAAGTCGGATGCTTAACCAACTGAGCCACTCAGTCGCCCCTTTAAAAAAATTTTTTTAATGTTTATTTATTTTTGAGAGAAGCGGAGCACAAGTTGGGGAGAGGCAGAGAGAGAGGGAGACACCGAATCCAAAGCAGGCTCCAGGCTCTGAGCTGTCAGCACAGAGTCCGACACGGGAGTTTAAACCCACAAACCGTGAGATTATGACCTGAACCAAAGTCATATGCTTAACCGACTGAGCCACCCAGGTACCCCACAAGTTAATTTTTATGAGTGGTGTAATCTAGGGGGTCCAATTTCATTTTTCCATATATGATCATCAGTTTTTCTAGCACCATTTATTGAAAAGGCTGTTCTTTCCCCAGTGAGTATTCTTGGCTCCCCTGTCAAATATTAGTTGACTATACATGTGGGAGTTTGTTTCTGGACCCTATTCTGTTCCTTGATCTATGTGTCTGTTTTTATGCCTTATCATACTGTTTTGTTTTTTTTTTAACTTTATTTATTTTGAGAGAGAGCATGTGCACATGAGAGTGGGGGAGGGGGCGGGGAAGAGGGAGGGGGAGAGAGAATCTTAAGCAGGCTCTGTGCTGCTTGATCTCAAGAACTGTGAGATCATGACCTGAGCCCTAATCAAGGGTTGGACACTTAACAAGCTGAGCCACCCCAGGCGCCTCTCATACTGTTTTAATTACTCAAGCTTTGTAGTATAGTTTGAAATCAGGAAGTATAGTACCTCCAGCTTTGTTCTTTCTTAGGATCGCTTTGGCTATCCTGAGTTGTAGTTTTGCAAGATGAAAAGAATTCTGTGGATGGATGATGGTGATGGTAGCCCAGCATTGTGAATGTACTTAATGCCACTAACCTGTACACTTAAAAATGGTTAAGATGGTAAATTTTGTTATGTTTATCTTACCACAGTTACAATTTTTTTTAAGTTTAATTTATTTTGTTGGGGGGGTTGGGGAAGGACGGGGAGAGAGAGGGAGAGACAGAATTCCAAGCAGACTCCACACCACCAGCACGGAGCCTGATGTAGGGCTCCAACTCATGAACTGTGAGATCATGACCTGAGCCAAGATCAAGAGTCAGACACTTAACTGACTGAGCCACGCAGGCACCCCACCACTGTTGTAATTTTTTAGAAAATACAGCAGAAAAAAAAGAGATACGTAGCTGTGTTTTTAAGTTTTCATAGAAACATAATTACCTAGGAGTATGTCACTTAACTTTCTTGTTCCTTTTCTTTTTAATGTGTTCTAGCATCCATGAGTATGTTTTCTGATTTCCTGCAGTCTTACTTGAAGCACTCTTCAAATACGGTTTTTGACCTTGTAGAAGAATATGAAAACATCTGTAGTAGTCAGGTAAGTTACTTTCACTCCATTGTTGGTCAAACTTCAGTACTCTTAGTTTTTTGAACAGCATCAACCTGTGAATTTCCATACTGTATTTAAGGGGGGAGATGTCTTAAGGGTGTAGTGGCAGGGGTAGCATGGTTGGGAGGTTAGCCAGGGCAGCTCTGCTTTTTGCTTATTGAAGGTCCATATGAGTTTTCTTTGGGAAACTGAAGGATTCTGCTACTTAAAAAAAAGGAGAATCTAGAATATACAAAGAACTCTTTATTTAAAAAAAATTTTTTTTTAAACGTTTATTTATTTTTGAGATAGAGAGAGATAGAGCATGAACTGGGGAGGGTCAGAGAGAGAGGGAGACACAGAATCGGAAACAGGCTCCAGGCTCTGAGCTGTCAGCACAGAGCCCGACGCAGGGCTCGAACCCACGAACTGTGAGATCATGACCTGAGCTGAAGTCGGACGCTTAACCGACTGAGCCACCCAGGTGCCCCTACAAAGAACTCTTTAAACCCAATAATTAGAAAATGAACATCCAATTAAAAAAACAGACAAAACACATTAACAGACACCTCACCAGAGAAAATCTACAGATGGCAAAAAAGCATGTGAAAAGGTGTTCAACATCATATGTCATCGTGGAATTGCAAATTAAAATCATGAGATGTCATACGCCTAGTAGAATGGCAAAGGTCCCCAACACCTATCAATACCACACGCTGGCAAGGATGTGGAGCAGCAGTCAGTCTCATTCGTTGTTGGTGGGAATGCAAAACGGTAGAGTCACTTTGCAAGACACTTTCTCAGTTTCTTAGAAACCTGAACATAGTCTTATCATATGATTCCACAACATTCATACTGTGGTATTTACCAAAACGAGTTAAAAACTTAGGCCCACACAAAAACCTACATATAAATGTATGTAGCTTTTTTACATATAGCAGCTTTATTTGTCATTGCCTAAATTCAGAAGCAACCCGGTTGTCTTTTAGTAAGCGAATGGATAAATCAACTGTGTGTATCTAGACAATGGAATATTGTTTAATGCTAAAAAGAAATGAGCCATCAAGCCATGAAAAGACAAGGATGAACCCTAAGTGCATATCAGTAAGCTAAAGAAACCAATTCAAAAAGGCTACATATTACATGAATCCAACTAAACAATATTCTGGAAAAGGCAAAACTTTGGAGAGAGTGAAAAGATCAGTGGTTCCCAGAGGGTGGGGGAATATAAGGATGAAAAGTAGAACCTGGTAGATGTTTAGGGGAGTGAAACTGTATGAGATAATGGTGGTGGATACATGTCATTTATGTCAAAACCTGTAGAATATACAACACCAAGAATGAACCCTTATGTAAACTATGGACTTTGGATGATAATGACATGTCAGTGTAGGTTCATGGTTGTAACAAATGTTCCACTCTGGTGCTGGATCCTGATAGGCAGAAAGCGATGGGAACCTGTACTTTCCACTCAGTTTTGCTGTAAACCTAAATCTGCTCTAAAACATTAAGTCTGTTTTTTTAAAAAGGAAGAAGGAAGAGGAAGAGCATTTGGCTGGCTCAGTTGGAAAAGCATGTGACTCTTGATCCTTAGGGTCATGAGTTCAAGCCTCATGTTGGGTGTAGGGATTACTAAAAAAATAAGCAAATAAATAAATGGACTTTATTACATTCAAGAATGATTACAATATAATAGCCAACATTTCTTGATCGTTTAATATTGTTTCAATAACCAATCTCTGAATTGTTCCATTATAAAAGCAGTAACTTCATTAAATAACTGAAGCAGTAACGGTCACTTAGTGAATTACTAGAGTTAGGGTTCCAATAGAAAATAATGAGAAGTACTGATAACACTTTTATTAAACACTGGCCTTAAGACAAAAGTAACATTATTTTGTGAGTACTTTTTAAAGAGAGGGAAAAGGTGTGGTGGTGGTAATGATTCTTCATGTTCTGAATGAGAGCGATTCTGTGTCTGAATTTCACTTCAGAAGATTAAGAGGTACTGTTCAAAACCTTTGAGAAAGGTTTCCTTTACCCTGGATTCTTAAACCTTCTGATAAATAATTTTGTGTGTGTTTCTGGGGAGAACATCCGTGCTGTTCGTTAGATTTTCACATAATGCCTCAACCTGAAAAAGGTTAAGAACTCTGGTTTTAGAACAAGGAGGGGACTTCGGTTAAGTTGTGGTTAGCAATGACAGTGTTTTAGTACCAATCTTAAAATATTTTTCTTGATTTGATATATGTTATAAATTTTTCAGGCATAAATTGAAGATAACTTTATTTTCAATTTTCATTGCTATGCTGTTAGTCCATGTTATCATTTTGTCAGGAATAGGTTAGATTTGGTTTATCTTGTGGTTAGATATAGGTTAGATTTGTCAGGAATAGGTTAGATTTAGCTTATAAAAGAAGAAAAAAATGTGTCCATGGCTGTTCTTGTTTAATCTGAAATTTGGAGTATATTAAACTTTTACATTTATACTCACATAAACACACCTTACTTCAAATTAAGACCATTTCGAGTGGGAATGTTATATTTCCATTCAATTTAAAAAAGGCAATAGATAGGAAAAATTCATACTCTAAATGTGTGTGTGTGTATATGTTTAGTTTTAGAGCTGTGCATTTGAAGAATACGCAGTTATGGCTCAGAATGATAGAAAACCTCTTTACATCTGTGTCTTTACGTTAGGTGAATATACTGAGTAAAATAGTGAGCCGAGCAACACCTGGACTTCAGAAGTTCTCAAAAACAGCCAGTATGCTCTGGCTTCTTCAACAGGAGATGGTCACATGGAGGCTGCTGGCTTCTCTGTATAGGTAAAGTTGTGTAGGCCTCATAAGTGAAATAAACACAAGGTAACCAATAGGCAAATTAATTTAAACATGGTTTGTCTTTTTAATGTTTATTTATTTTACAGGGGGGGAGAGAGAGAGAGAGAGAGAGAGAGAGAGAGAGAGAGAGAGAAATCCCAAGCAAGCTCCACGCTGTCAGCACAGAGCCTGACATGGGGCTCAGTCCTAAGAACTGTGAGATCATGACCTGAGCCACCCAGGCCCCCAAATAGGCAAATTAATTTAAAAGTTAGAGTAGGATGTGTGGAAATAGGTTCTACTATCTTTGCTACTTACTGTTTCTAATGCCTCATCATTAGATGATTATCAGGAGTGAGTTAGGAGGGAAGAGGGGAATATTAGATCAAAAGGCTGGTAGCTCCCAAAAATAAGATCAGGAAAGTACTGAAAATACTGCAGTACTTAGGATAGACAAGAAAAAGAACTCTGCTTTGGATTCTGTGTCTCCCTCCCTCTCTGCCCCTCCCCTGCTCATTCTCTCTCTCTCTCTCAAAAATAAATTAACAGTAAACAATTTTAAAGAAAAGGAACTGAAAAATAGACTTTATATAAAGTGGCAGTTTGAAAGAAGTTAACCAAATATTCCTTCTCTCAGATGCTCAGTGGTTTTGCCTCTCATTCTGCTGCTTTCTCACTGTGATGAGAAAATCCCGAAAGAAAATTAGATTGTATAATTTTTGCCATGTGAAAACAATTATATTAGAAAGTTCAGTGTGTGCCTTAGCAGGTAGCCAGGAAAGACTTTGCAGTGTCTGTTTTTAGTAAATATCAGATTTGCTCAGATGTCAATATCCGATCCAGAAGGTACTTACTACTTGTATCTTTGTTTCAAAAGAATGATTAAGTTTATTGGAAGCTCAACTTGTTTATGCTGGAGAGAATGTAGGTTTGTGTATATATATAGTTTAAAAGGTGATTTCATATATTTATGCAATTTAAGCCTTTTTCATTTTGTTATTTTTCCTCAGAGACAGAATACAGTCTGCATTAGAAGATGAAAATATGTTTGTACTTAGTGTAAGTTTAAGATTAATTTTTTTCCTTTATAAATGTTTAAAACTTAAAATGGTTTTTAATAATAGGATTTGATTTCTGACCCTCCATCTTGAGTTTCTTCATTTAAAAAATTTTACAAGTAAAAGATACAATCTCATAAAGTAATCAAATATTAATTTATATTATAGGGTAAAAGGTAAAAGTCCTCTTTTATCCCTTACTGTTCTAACAATTTGCGACCAGACACTTTTCTGTGCATCTTTATATGTATATATACACACGGTTGTGTGTGTGTGTGTGTGTGTGTGTGTGTGTGTGTGTGTGTTTTAATGTTTACTTATTTTGAGAGAGTGTGTGCACACGAGAGGGAGAGAGTATCTCAAGCATGCGCTCAGCACAGAGTTCCAGTTTGGGGCTCAAAATCAAGAGTCAGAGGCTTATCTGACTGAGCCACACAGGCGCCCCATGGGTTTGTTTTATTTTTTTAACATATAGTATGATTTCATTTATACATTATACTACGAGTTTCTTTTTTAATCACCAATATTTGTTTTTTCTGTCAGTTCATGTAGGTTTACCTTATTTTTTCATAATATGCCAGAACTGAAATTTTTTCAGACATTCTGATAGACATATTTAGGTTGTTTCCACTATTTCTGCTGTAGCAATCAGTAAGGCAGTGAACATTCTAAATCGTATTTATCTATGTATTTCAATATTTCCTACATTTCTGGAAGTGAAATTGGGTCAAAATTTGATAGATTGTCATCTTGCCTTCCTAATGCAGTGTACTAACAATGGGTGAAAATGCTTCCTCTAACTCATTTGATGGTGCCAATTGGAGATTAGGTGTGTCACTTTAATGTGTATGTTATCGATTATTAGCAAGGTGGAGTGTTCTTCATTTTTAAAAAACATTTTTTTTTTTAACGTTTATTTATTTTTGAGAGACCGAGTGCTAACAGGGGAGGGTCAGAGAGAGAGGGAGACACAGAATCTGAAGCAGGCTCCAGGCTCTGAACTGTCAGCACAGAGCCCGACACGGGGCTCAAACCCACGAACCATAAGATCTAGACCTGAGCTGAAGTCGGACGCTTCACCGACTGAGGCACCTAGGCACCCCTAGTATTCTTCATTCTTAAGCCTTAATATTCTTTTTTTTTTTTTTTCAACGTTTATTTATTTTTTTGGGACAGAGAGAGACAGAGCATGAACGGGGGAGGGGCAGAGAGAGAGGGAGACACAGAATCGGAAACAGGCTCCAGGCTCTGAGCCATCAGCCCAGAGCCTGACGCGGGGCTCGAACTCAAGGACCGCGAGATCGTGACCTGGCTGAAGTTGGACGCTTAACCGACTGCGCCACCCAGGCGCCCCAAGCCTTAATATTCTTACATGAATTCTGTAATCATACACTTTGCTCATTTTCCAATTATTGTTTTCTCTTGTATATGTTAAAGATAGTCCTCCTTTTACTTGTTCAGTTTTGTTTAAGGGGTCTTTGTCAAGTAGACATTCCCATTTTTATATGATCACATCTGTGAAGTTTTCCTTGATCATTCATTATCTTGTGTCTTGTTAAGGAAAGCCCTTGGATTGTAAAATTTTATTACCTATCAACTTCTGGTATGTAGAATGAAAGAGTTTCAAGTTTTTATTATTTTTTTCAAATTTTTATTTAAATTCTCCTTAGTTAACATATGGTGTAATAATTGTTTTCAGGAGTAGAATTGAGTGATTCATCACTTATGTATAATACCCAGTGCTCCACACAGTTTTGTCCTTAATGGCCAGCACCCATTTAGCCCACCCCCACCCAAGAGTTTAGAAGTTTTTAAATGTTCACTTTCTGATAATGTCACATGATTGCATCCTGCCGTTTACTATGATTTTTTTTGCTTGTTTCATTTTGTTCTGTGTTTTGTTTTCCCTAAACATCTCTGAGGAAGTAGAGTTTTAAAATTCCACGAATAGCTAAAGAATGAAAGTATCAAGAACAGCTGCAGATTGATCTAGCAGTTTGAAATTTGCTTAAGAAAAATTTTCACACATGAATGTACAGATCTGCTGTGTGGTTAAATGTTTATGGGTAATTGAATACATGTCAGGTTCACCTTTTCCTTTCTATTAAAATAATATCCTTAGAACATCTTTTTTTTTCTTTCTTTAAATAATTTTTTTAATAGGCTCTTAATGCCAGTGAGAAAGTGGTGGTGGAAACATTATTTCAGAGAGATCCACTTGTCCGACAAAGTCAGGTAAGATTAGAATTTTAAAATATTTTTTTATGAAGCATGGAGAAAAGGTAAATGACACACAAAGAACTGAAACCTTTTTAAATTTAAAACTTAAAAAAACTGTTTTTCTTTTTGATGTTTTTGCTTACAGTTAAAAGGAGTTAAGAACCTTGTTCTTCAGTTTTCAAATGAATAGCCCTAGCATTTCCAGGAATAGCTTTTTAAGAACTGTATTATTCCTATAGAACATTTCATTCTTTTGCTATACTTATGTATCTTAAAAAAGCAAAAATAGTGGTTGAAAAAATTGTTAGTTGGTATTTTTTAATCAGAAACATTTTGAATTAAGGATGGAAGTACCATTTCAAGTAAAACAGTAACAGATTTTATAGTTAATGGTCTTTTTTTTTTTTTTTTCCCCTTTCCTAGCTGGTGGTGGATTGGCTAGAGAGCATTGCCAAAGATGAAATTGGAGATTTTTCTGATAACATTGAGTTTTATGCAAAATCAGTTTATTGGTAAGTTACTAAACGCTTATTCTTGAAGTCACTCAGTGTTGGTTTTGTTTATCTTTCAGCAAATATTTAAATTCAGTCTGTCAGCAAAGCAGACAAAAACCCTGCCTTTATGGTGTTGACATTATTTAAGGGAGTTAGACCACAAATAAATATTTAGCCTGTTGGGCAATTAGAGCTTTGAAAAAAAGAGAGTTGATGGGTAGAAGATGACAGTGGGTACAAGTTTAAATAGAAGAGGTAATCAGAACAGGCCTCTTCTAAGGAAGTAACAGGTAATGAGTGAGAGGAGGCAAAACATGCAAAAATTTGGGAGACAAGTTGTTCCAGACAGGAACAGAAACTGCAAAGATCCTGAAAACAAACTATTTATGCAAGGAGGCCAGTCTGAACACAGCAAAGGAAAGTATGGTAGGAAATGAGATTGAAGAGAGTCAACTCATATGGGACTTTTATAGGCAGGCTAGGGTAAGGCTGTGGGGAGACCTTATTTTAAATGTAATTTGATTATCAAGAAGATACTTCTGTTATGTTTCTAGCTACTTGGGCTTTTTTGAAAAACTTTGGTCACTACATCCTTTAATACTTCTAAATTATTTTAGGACCTTGAAACCAAAAAGCATTCCTAAATTAAAGGGACAGTTTATATTAAGACTTGAAGAAACTGTTCAGATTGCATTTGAATTCAGTAACATTATGCCTGTACAAAGTCTGCAAGTCAATTCTTATATCTTTTCTGTGCTTAACTAGGAAATTAATGCTATTCAGTGGTTGTCAAAAATTAAATCTTGAGTAGTTGTGATTTTTCTGGGAGAAAGAAATTTTCATTTAAAATTGAAAAAGTTAAGGTAAATGTCTTCGCACATTTTTGATGAGTTAGTCTTTTCTTACTGATCAGTGGAACAGAATAGAACTGTAAAACAGACCCACACTTAGATGGTCAGTTAGTGTTCAATAAAGGCATCTAAGCAATCCAATGAGGGAATGAATGTCTTTTCAACAAACCTTGCAGAAAAATGAGATATCATGCAAAAAAACACCTCCCTCACACCATACCCAATATTTAATTCAAGATGGATCATAAAAGCTAAAACCACAGAGCTTTTAGAGGAAAACATAGGATATCTTTGTGACTTGTGGATAGGCAAGAGTAAGAAAGATCATAGGAAGCAATAATTGGGAAAGATTGATTCGATTTCATAAAAATGAAAAACTACTCATTAAAGACATCATTAAGAAATGAGAGAAGGCGAGCCACAGACTAGAAGAAAAGTGTAAGACTTGTAGCTGATAAGAACAACAACTCAATAATAAAAATATAATGTAGTAAAAGAAAAAAGGGCGGGGGCAAAGATTTGAACAGATAAGCTCACAAAAGCAGACAGATGAGTGGCCAATAAAGACATGAAAACATGTTTAGCATCGTTAGTCATCTGAGCTAAAATGCCTCTTAAAAAAATTTTTTTTAAATATTTATTTATTTTGAGAGAGAGAGAGAGCAAGCGAGCATGAGTGGGGGAGGGGCAGAGAGAGAGAGAGGGAATCACAGCATCCGAAGCAGGCTCCAGGGTCTGAGCTGTCAGCACAGAGCCTGACATGGGGCTTGAACCCACGAACCTCAAGATCGTGACCTGAGCCGTAGTCGGTCGCTTATCCGACTGAGCCACCCAGGTGCCCCTAAAATGCCTCTTTATATTTAGCATTTTTGCCTGATTTTCTGAGTTTGTACTCTCTTTTTCTACTTTGACTTGATTTTATTTCCTTAAATAAACATATTAAAGTTACTCTTTTTAAAAATGTTATTTTTTTGGGGTGCCTGGGTGGCGCAGTCGGTTAAGCGTCCGACTTCAGCCAGGTCACGATCTCGCGGTCCGTGAGTTCGAGCCCCGCGTCGGGCTCTGGGCTGATGGCTCAGAGCCTGGAGCCTGTTTCCGATTCTGTGTCTCCCTCTCTCTCTGCCCCTCCCCCGTTCATGCTCTGTCTCTCTCTGTCCCAAAAATAAATAAACGTTGAAAAAAAAAAATTTTTTTTTTTAAAAATTAAAAAAAAAAATGTTATATTTTTTCTTGCAGGGAAAATACTCTGCATACCCTGAAGCAGCGGCAGCTGCCTTCTTATATAGGAAGTGTCCGTCCCCTTGTCACTGAATTGGTAAGTTTCTTTGAAATGAAAGTTGTCTTCAAGGTTTTGTGTTTGTTTTTATTTTTATTTTTATTTTTTTATTTATTTTGTGTGTGTGTGTGTTTGTTTTTTAAAGGCTGAGAATTTTCTTCATAGGGATCCTTGTTTTGGTTTCCCAAAGATTTGTATATACTGTTTACCACAAACTACTTGGTTGCCTTTGAATTTGATGGAATGTATTTGAACATTTGAACCTATTGCCTATGAATTATAAATTGTAAAAGAAGGTAGAGAAAGTGATTTGCCAGCTTTAAAAACAAATTAATTTTGGTCTTACAGTAAGGTTTGACTCTTCAACTTTAAAGTGATGACTCATGAAGCCTCTTACATATAAAAAGTGGCGGGGGGGGCAGTGGGGGAGGAGAGGGGAGCGTTGCATAAGCTTGAGGTTAGAAAGGCCATTCTAGGATATGAGTAATAGGAATAACAATAGATTTGAAAAGAACAGGACTCTAATTCTTGTAGAAATAAAGAAAGAGAGGTTTGTGACAGGTGGAAACATGTGCACTAAATGTTTATAATGAAAAGTAGGAGAAGTAAGTAACAGATGGAAAAATTGATAGAATTCTTTGGGAGCAAAAGTGGTTTTGATGAGAATTGTTTGGAGGCTACTGGAAGAACTTGAAATAAATCATAGCTAAATCACCCTGTAGCAAACAACTAAAAATCATTTACTTTTAACATGTGGAAAGTGGTGATTTCCTTTTTGCCAGAAAGAGACCATGTTCCAAAACTGAATGATTGTATCGGTCCACAAAATACTTGTGAAAGTAGCCATTTCACCTATAATGTACTTTATTTTCTGAATTGATATATTACCATACATAAGAGTAGCATTTAAAATAAGAGTCGCATTAAAATCGTTTTTCAGTTAGGGGCACCTGGCTCGCTCAGCTGGTTAAGCATCCGACTCTTGGTTTTAGCTCAGGTCATGATCTCACAGTTCGTGGGGTTGAGCCCTGCGTCAGGCTCTGTGCTGACAGCAAGGTGCCTGCTTGGGATTCTCTCCCTCTCTCTTTGCCCCTCCCCTGTTCGTGCATACGCGTGCTCTCTTTCTCAAAATAAATAAACGTTTTCAAAAACTAAAATAGTTTTTCATTTAAAATTCATCATGAAGACCACTTGTGATGTTTGCTGCAAAAGTGAGGACAATATGTTATCCCAAATGTTTAAAGGCACATTTCTTTATCCATGAAAAATAATAGGTGGGAATAAACTGTTCTAGGTAGATTTATTTATTAGAAATCTGTTCTTGAAAAATTATTTTATTGGACATCAGTGTGTTTTATATGGCCTTAATCCCACTATGGCTCTCCTCTCATGTGAGAAGCACTTTCAAGTCATAGAATGTATTACTCTTCCTTCAGTGTTTCCTCTGTGCTCATTCTCCATCTAGACCTAATTCTGTTTAGGATTAACTTGGAGGTACAGTTGCTACAACAGGCTACAGCTCATGTTGTAGCATTTTTAAGAGTTGCCTGGTTTGGCTGGCATTGTGTTTCTGCCTTGTCTGACCGAAGTATGTACCTTGGTGGGCCAACAGTCTTTTTTGAATGGGCAGCAGACAGTTCTGTGGCTCTCTGGAATGCTTGTGTGATGCTTCACTCCCTTCGTTACTTAACTAAATTGTAAATAAACTTATTTCAGTATATAAACTCGAGAGTTTAATCATCTCTTGGGGATGTTTAAAATGTATGTGGGTACAAAGAATTTATTGTTATTTATTTATTTGTTTGTTTGTTTGTTCGATAGGACCCTGATGCTCCCATTAGACAGAAGATGCCCCTTGATGATCTGGATAGAGAAGATGAAGTCAGATTACTCAAATATCTTTTCACTCTAATCCGTGCTGGAATGACAGAAGAGGTAAGTCATATACACCCTGCTAGTTCAGTTTCAGAAGTCATAGACTCTTTCAGTTGGAAAGGACCTTTGTGACTACCTCGTATGTCTCCTCGATGCTGTAACCTCTGCCACATTATTTCTGGATCTACTTTGTGTTTGAACATTTCCAGTGATAAGAAACACATTACTTCAGAAAGCAGTGCATTGTAGTTTATGCAACTCTAATAGAAAATCTTTTGTAAGAAGTCAGACTTTGCCTTCCCAAATTGTACTGCATACCCTAGGCATATCCCCATTATTTTTAGTTCTGATTTTTAAGAGTTAAGAATGAGTCTGACCCTAATTGCTCTTCTAGGTGACACTGTTTACCTGTGAAAACTACAGTGGCCCTCAGACTTCTTCCTTTTAATTTCATGTTTTAAAATCTCTTTTGTTGGGAGGGTGCCCGGATGGCTTAGTCAGTTAAGCATCTGACTTTTGGTTTAGGCTCAGGTCGTGATCTTGTGGGTTTTTGAGTTCAGGCCCTATGTGCCGGGCTCTGCACTGGCAGCATGGAGCCTGCTTGGGATTCTCTCTCTCTGCCCCTCCCCACACTTGCATTATCTCTGTTTCTCTCAAAATAAATAAACTTAAAAAAAAAAAAAGATCTTTTGTGATAGTGAAGATCTTCTATAGAGAATGTTTAGTATCTAATTAGACAACATACTGGATGGCTTTGCTGACTCTTGAGGACATCCAGTGCCTAGGAGCTCCAAGCTTACGGTAATAGGTTGTACCTATTTTGCAGTCTCTTTGGCAATGTTCTTTAGATAGACATATGTTCAAACTATTATAAGTTCTTGTAGTAATAAGTGGTAATAAGCATCATTCCTTTTTTTTTTTTTTAATTTTTTTTTTTTTAATTTTTTTTAACGTTTATTTATTTTTGAGACAGAGAGAGACAGAGCATGAACGGGGGAGGGGCAGAGAGAGAGGGAGACACAGAATTGGAAGCAGGCTCCAGGCTCTGAGCCATCAGCCCAGAGCCCGACACGGGGCTCGAACTCACGGACCGTAAGATTGTGACCTGAGCTGAAGTTGGACGCTTAACCGACTGAGCCACCCAGGCGCCCCTCTTTTTAATTTTTTAATGTTTATTTTTGAGAGAAAGAGAGACAGAACATGAGTTGAGTTGGGTAGGGAAGAAAGAGAGGGAGACACAGAATCTGAAGCAGCCTCCAGGCTCTGAACTGTTTGTACAGAGCCTGACGCAGGGCTTGAACCTGCGAATCGTGAGATCATGACCTGAGCCAGAGTCAGACACTTAAATGACTGAGCCACCCAGGTGCCCCTCTTTTTTTTTTTTTTCCAATTAAGAAAAGAAGTGTTTATTACATACTAATTTATTCAGAAAATAGTTAAGTTCCAGCCACTCTGCCAGGTGGTATGGAAAATAACTAGGAATCATGGTGGCAAATAGGGATGTATTTTAAAAAACAGAAAACAAAAATATGATCACATTACTGAAGGTTTGAAAAACAAAAACTTTCAAGGTCCCACTGCCTTTATAAAACCATAGATAATGGGGTTTTTCTTCTTATTTTTTACTTCTAGCATTCTTTTTTTTCTTAGAGCTAGAAAGAGCTTCAGTATAGTCCATGTTTTCCAGTGGTCTCATTTACAAGCAAACAGTAATACAACACTGAAACTTGGAGAAGTTTGGTGACTTTCAGTGTCACAGAATCAGTGAAATAATCAAGGCTGGAATCCAAGGCTGTGATCTCAGTTCAGTGCCTATTCTATTACAATGTGGTCACTCTGGCTGTACCACTCACTGTCTGTGTGTCCATGAGTAAGCTAATCACCTTTGTGCCACGATTTTCTCATCCATTGAACAGGCACAGAATTAGCACCTCTCTTTGGGTTCATATGAGAATCAAATGACATAATTGCTGTGAAATATCTAGCACATTGTCTGGCTTACAGTAAATATTCAGTAAATGAGAACTTTCATTATTAACATTTTCATCTTACATATAATGAAAATTCTTTTTCTTTTTTCCTTTTTACCTTTTGACCCCCTTCATCCATTTCTCCCACTCCCAACCTCTGGCAACCACCAATCTGTTCTCTGTATTTATGATCATGTTTTGTTGTTTATTTTTTTAATTGCATGTATAATAAGAGAGGTCCTATGGTATTTGTCTTAGTCTGACTTCACTTAGCATAATGTCCTCTATGTTGTTGCAAATGGCAAGATTTCATTCTTCTTTGAAAGATATTCCATTGTGTATGTGTACTGGTATATGTATATATACCACATCTTTTTATCCATTCATCTGTCAGTGAACACTTATGTTGTTTCTATGTTTTGGCTACTGTAAATAATGCTGCAGTGAACATGAAGGTGTATATATCTCTTCAAGTTAGTGTTTCTATTTTCTTTGGATAAATACTAGAAGTGGAATTGCTGGGTTGTAGGGTAGCTCTATTTTTAACTTTTTGAGGAACCTCCTCATTGGTTTTGGTGTTTTGTTTTTGTTTTTTTTATGTTTGTTTGTTTGTTTTTGAGAGAGAGAGGGAGCAAGTGAGCTAGGGGCAAAGAGAAAAGTGGGGCTCATCCCAAGCGGCGCTCATGTTATACCTGATGCGGGGCTCGTGCTCACTTGAAGCGGGACTCTAGTTCACCTGATACGGGACTTGAACTCATGAACCATGAGATCATGACCAGAGCTGAAGTCAGATGCTTAATGACTGAGTCACCCAGGTGCCCTCCTTATTGTTTTCCTCAGTGGCTGCACCAGTTTACGTTCCCACCAACAGTGCACAAGGGTTCCCTTTTCTTCACATCCTCACCAACACTTGTTATTTACTATCTTCTGACAAGACCTGTCTTTTATACCTCTTTTGAACATAACTGTAATCATAGTATACATTAAGGTTTTTTAATAACTTTATTTAGATACAATTCACCTACCGTACAATACATCCATTTAAAATATACAATTCAGGTGCGCCTGCGTGGGTCAGTCAATTAAGCATTCAATTCCGGGTCAAGTCATGATCTCGCGACTTGTGGGTTTGAGCCTCGCCGCGACTTGTGGGTTTGAGCCTCGCGTCGGGCTCTGTGCTGACAGCTCAGAGCCTGGAGCCTGCTTCGGATTCTGTGTCTCCCTCTGTCTCTCTGCCACTCCCCTGTTCACCCTCTGGCTGTTTCTTTGTCAAAAATAAAATAAACATTAAAAAAATTTTTTTAAATCTACAATAGTTGGGCATATTGCATTATTCATTTTTTTTCTCTGTGGTAAAGCATAGATAACACCATTTGTTGTTTTAACCATTTTTAGTTTACATTTCAGTGCCATTAATTGTATTTCCAGTTTTGTGAAACCATTACCACTATCTATTCCCAAAACCTTTTCATCACACCAGACAGAAACTCTGTAGCATTGTGTAATAACTCCCCGTTTCTCCCTTCCCTCAGCCCTTGATAACCTCTGATCTACTTTCTGTCTCTCTGAATTTGCCTATTCGAGCTATTTCATGCAAGTGGAATCATGCAATATTTGTTCTTTTGTATCTAATTTATTTTACTTAGAAAAATGTTTTCAAGATTCTATATTCAGTTTTTATCCTTCCTTTTTTAGATAGCATATCAAAACATTTCCCCATGTTAATACATAGCTTTCATTATGTTTAATGGCTATAAATCCAGAATGATGTTTTGGGGTATGATATTCTTTAGTTACATTAATCGGGTTCTCTAGGTTCAAGTGGTAGAAGCCCAACTCAAGTTACTTACATGGGGAAGAATTGATTGGCTTGTGGAACAGGGAAGTCTGTGGGGTCATAATCTGGTTTTAAGCAGGATCCAGGGATGGTATTGGGACGCTGTCTCTTTCCCAGGCTCTTGGCCCTGTCCTCCTTTCTGTGGCTTCATTCTCAAGAAGTCGCTCCTTGTGTCTCTGATGGCCCCCAGCAGCTCCAGACTTGCATCCTCCTGCCAGCTAGCAATTCCAGCAAAAGGAGTGTGTCCCTTTGCCAGTATTTCCAGCAAGAGTCCTAGGAGTGATTCTTGTTCGATCACATGCCTAATCTTAGCGTTTGGAGGTGGGATCGTAGGATCTTGCCCAAACCATATGAAGTAAATGACGAAGAGATGGTTCCTAAAGAGGTGGTCTCTCTATCTCACTGATGTATCTTGCTGGTTACTCTAAGTTCATCTGATTCATCACAGTGCACACAAATATCAGTGGGCTGAATGAGCACTAGCACCCTGTCGTTATAGAGACTGACTGTTTTTATAATACTTGAAGTCAAGGGTCATCAACCTCTTTAGCCCCATTTGTCTCTAGCAGAATTGAATGCCTGTGAGCCCCATGGGAGCCTCCTCTGCAAGCCCAGAACCAAAGAGCAAAGGGTAGCAAAGTGAAATGCCATGACTAGTTGTTAGTTGTCTGCATCTCCCTTTGAAGTATCATGCTTTAAGTTACCTAATCCTGATATGTATTGCTTGTACTTTTCTGTAAGGCACAGTGCTTTTCCAGTATCACACTTGGTTATAGGACTGACTGCTCTTTTTCTGTTTCTAAAGGCACAACGACTCTGTAAACGTTGTGGTCAGGCATGGAGAGCTGCGACACTTGAAGGCTGGAAACTCTATCATGACCCTAATGTTAATGGAGGTATTTTAGTAGATTTTATTCTGAGAATTTAATCTCTGGGTATGCATTTAGCTCTAAATGCCAATCTTTGTGAAGCACAGCTTTCGTTTTTAGAAATTGTTGAAATAAGGAGTTCTATATTTTATACTATAAATTTTATTTCTTTTACTGTTTTATAGGAACAGAATTAGAACCTGTGGAAGGGAATCCATATAGAGTGATTTGGAAAATAAGTTGTTGGAGAATGGCAGAAGATGTAAGATACTTACTGATACTCATTTTTACTCTAATTAATTGAAGGCCTGCTGAAGGTGCTTTGAAACATTCCGAGTAGTGTAAGACTAAAGTTTCTGTTTTCAAAAAACTGATCAAATTGAAGAATAGGGATGGTCAGGCTTAACTACTAATCAAACACTGATAAAAGATGAAAATATGAAAGAGGTACCAAATGAGTTCAGAGAATAAACATTTGGGCTAACCTGGCTTCCCAGGAGAGAGAACTGAATTGCACTTTAAAAAATTACTAGGATTTTGAGTTGTTGGGTGTGAAAAAAAGAGGAAGGAATTCTAGGTGGGATGTATAGGGTGGACAACTCAAGGGAGGTAGGTCTACCGGGTTGGAACAGAAGGCTCACAAAAGAATTACAGTCAGTCCTATTATGATATCACGTGACTTGTGCATTCCTAAAAAACCACTACAGCATGCAAAATCATGAAAAAAATCCACAGGGCTTTTGGGGAAAATGGAGTTGAGAGCACAATACTAAAAAATTCTCAGTGATACATAAAAGGGTAAAAACTCAATAAAGCACTGTTAAACAGGAAATACACAAATGCTACAATAACTACAGCATTTTACCTTGAAAAAGCACTGAAGTTTACTTGTGCAATTGAGGGTCAGAGGGTTGCAGCTTGTGAGTTACTGTGAAGTATAGAAGGAGGTCAGCTGAAATCAAACTGAAAATTGTCACACTCAATATGGATGGGTTTAGCTTATAACACATGTATTGAAGTGAGGTAGTAAGTAGATGTTTGAGGTATCTCAGTTTTGTGTAGTATTTCTAGGTGACATCATTCAACCAGGTGTAGTTTTCTGCATTCACCTAGTATTACTTTCAGATGAAATTGTAAGTTATGGGAAATTTGCATCATGTTTAAATAGTTCCTTAATAGATCAGTTGCATTGGAACCAATTCACAGTTTCAAAACAAACATTGTAACAGGACTAATGGGAAAGGTGATTGAAAAGGGTAAATTAAGAACAGGCATTGGTGGTCCTCAAGTGTTGCTCTAAAGAATGAGTATATCACAGATAGCAGTGAACCATCAAAACCTCAAGGCACATGACAACAGTGTTTTCAGATTAGCATGAGAGTGAAAAATAGGCTTAAAAATTGAATGGACTAGAGATGTCTGGCTGGCTCAGTCGGTGCAGCATGTGACTCTTCATCTTGGGTCATGGGTTTGAGCCCCCACGTTGAGTGTAGAGATTAACAAAAAAAGTAAAAAAAAAAAAAAAAAAATTAAAAAAAATGGAATGGGCTAACGGCTGAGAAACTAGTTAGGAGCCTGTTAGAATTATTCAGACCCTAAGTAATAAGGGCCTGTCCTAGAATAATATTGATAATAGAAAGGAAGAGAGCAAGAATGGTCAAGAGGGTGATTGGAAACAAAGGCAGAGGACTCAGAAATATAGTGATAGTCTCTGAGGTCACTGGATAATAAGAAGACTGGAAATGCCATCAATAGAATGTGGTAGTGAAATGGGCTAATTTGCTGAATATAATTAATTCTACTTAGGAATTAGATGCAAACTGGTGCACGACAGGTTCCATCCAGGTGCCTTGCTTGATGTTCTCAGAGAAGGATCAGGTGGTGTTAGGTATTTAGAAACTTCTTAGGGGAAAATGCCTACACCGGTTCTGTCTGAAATAAAATTTGACAGTGATACATAATCAAAGCATCCGCTACAGTTGGATCTGCTTTCATCCTGTATTTGAAATTTAGATGGTTGATTTTTCCTGAAGTTTTCAGCACTGACTGGATCATCGAATTAAAGGGTCCTTCCCCTTTTTTGCCTCACTAGATTTTTCACTAAAGTTTACAACTGTCAAGTGAATAAGTTCAGTTTAGAAGACATTGTAAAATTTCAGATTATGAAAAAAATTGACAAGCTGAGGAAAACTGTAGTTCAAATTTATATTCTGTATTTCAGGAGCTTTTTAATAGATACGAAAGAGCAATTTATGCAGCTTTAAGTGGGAATCTCAAGCAGGTATGTAGTCTGTTTTAATTCTTTTTTTCCTGTGGAACAAAATCAGATATATAAAATACTCTAATCATATAGAATAAATTTTATAAGCTTTTTTGTTTTAATTGCTATCCAAGTTAGCATGTAGTACAATAATGATTTCAGGTGAATTTTATAAGTTTAAGTTACTTTGTAAGAAGTAGCAGCGATAGCGATAATTGTGAAATGTGTGGGCCCCTAAGGCCAGGAACTATTTGGATTGTCTTACGTGTGTGGGCTTCTTGCAGACCCCGCCATCCCCTGCACTTTATAGTTATTTGAGGGATGTTATAATAATTAGTTGAAACACCATCTTACATCAACATGAAAAAATGATGCTATTGTGAATTCAGTAGGAAAAAGTCTCAGTACTTCAAACTTTTTAGGGGCGCCAGGCTGGCTCTGTCAGCAGAGCATGCGACTCTTGATCTCAGGGTTGTGAGTTTGAGCCCCACGTTGGATGTGGAACCTACTTTGAAAAACAAAAGTTAGGGGAGCCTGGGTGGCGCAGTCGGTTAAGTGTCCGACTTCAGCCAGGTCACGATCTCGCGGTCCTTGAGTTCGAGCCCCGCGTCGGGCTCTGGGCTGATGGCTCAGAGCCTGGAGCCTGTTTCCGATTCTGTGTCTCCCTCTCTCTCTGCCCCTCCCCCGTTCATGCTTTGTCTCTCTCTGTCCCAAAAATAAATAAACGTTGAAAAAAAGAAAAAAAAAAGTTAATAGTTCGAGCTTTTTAGAAGATGGGGCAGGGGGCGTAAAGGATTATTTGGTATGGTATGTTATAATCCACAGTGTTTTATGTTATTCTAATGATTTTATAGTCCATATCAATGGAAGTAACTGTTTTTCCCTTTTTTTTTTTCGTTGGCTGTGTGTATGTTTCTGGTTTGGAATGGGGGAAAAGCTGCTTCCTGTCTGTGACACCTGGGAAGACACAGTGTGGGCCTACTTTCGTGTGATGGTGGACAGTTTGGTAGAACAGGAAATCCGGACATCAGTACTGACTCTGGATGAAACTGAAGAACTCCCCAGGGAATATTTGGAAGTAAAGTGAGTTTATTGGTTTGGTTTTTGTCCTGGTAATTTGTAATACGCTCTGTAAAGTTTTATTTTGTAGCCCTTGTTCATATTATTAATACTGTTTTATCCCTTTCTTGTACTTTCTTTTTAAAGTTGGACCTTAGAAAAGGTATTTGAAGAACTTCAGGCTACTGATAAAAAGGTAAATATTGGTAGGAACATTTTAGGATAATTGGAATAGGAAACACTGAATGTTATGTTGGTGTGCACTGTAGCTGAAAGGCAAAAAAATTTATGAAACTGTTATATTCTCTTCTTTTCTTTACCTCTTATCCAAATGAGAGACATTCTTGAAAAGGAAGAGACTTAGTTGCATATTTAAATAATGTTTCATTTCTGTCTCTTTGGTTTAGGATTGGTTTTATCTAAAAATAAGAGTACGGAGGGGCTCCTGGGTGGCTCAGTTAGTTAAGCATCCAACTTTGGCTCAGGTCATGATCTGGCGGTTTGTGAGTTCGACCCCATGTTGGGCTCTATGCTGACAGCTCAGAGCCTGGAGCCTGCTTCAGATTCTGTGTCTCCCTGTCTGTCTCTACTCTTCCCCCGCTCACACTCTATCTTTCTGTCTCAAAAATAAAAATAAGCATTAAAAATAAGTGTATGCATGTAAGCTAATTTATCCCTTTCTTTTTGAAAAGTAAAAATATTAATGGGAAATTAACAAGACTTTTCCTAGATCTTAATCTAATATTTTTAAGTATTATTCGCCTAACAAATTGTAAATAACTGAAGTATGTAACAAAATAATCCAAAAATATAAATAAGACCTATATAATAACTTCTTCCCAACCCCTTTATGGTTATTCTCATTCCCCAGAGATGATAAATATATAGCTCTGTATTCTTCTGTATCCTTCTCCATACCATTACAAATATGTGTAAATAATGTATATAGTTCAAGATAGGATTTTGATTTTTGTTGTTGTTTGCATCATACTACGTACATTACAACTTGGTCGGGGGAGAGTTGTTTTGTCTTGTTTTTTCATTTAATAATACTTTATCCAAGTTAGTGGATATAGACTTAATGTAACCTAACTTATTCTTTTTAAACATTCCTCTTTTGATGGTATTTAGGTTGTTTCTTAGCACTGCAGTGAACATTCTTTCATTCTAAAGTTGCTGTTAAGCTTATATACATATATGCTTATCTACCAAGCCTGTTATAGGATAAGTGTCCTGAAAGCAGGGTTGCTGAGTTAAAGGGTAGATGTATAATTACCTGATTGTAGCACTTCACTCATATTCCTATAAATAATTTATTAGTGTGGTCATTTCCCTGAATTCTCACCAGCCCCAAATGTCACACTTCCAATTTTTTTTGCTAATCCAACAGGTTAGGTGGGAAATAGGAGCTCACTATTCTACTCTTATTTCCCTTCCTGTTCGTAAGGCTGAGCAAGTTTTCCTATGTTTATTGACCATTTGTGAATTTCCTGTTCAAATCTTTTACCTGTTGTTCTGTTGAGTTTTATTTTTTCCTTATTACTTTACTTTGTATAGTAAAGAAATTAGTGTTTCTTCTGTCAAGTATTCATTACCAGTCTGTTATTTTGGAGATTCCAGCTAATGACAAATAAAGGAATAAATATAAATATTAGAAAGGGGGAATGTTTACATATGATAAAAGTATAAATCTAGAAACTCAAGATTCAATAAGTTGTTAGGATTAATAAAAGAACTAATAAGAATAAGAGAATGTTGGGGGCTCCTGGGTGGCTCAGTTTGTTGGGCATCCGACTTCAGCTCAGGTCATGATCTCACGGTTTGTGCGTTCGAGCCCCGCATCTGGCTCTGTGCTGACCACTCAGAGCCTGGAGCCTGCTTCAGATTCTGTGTCTCCCTCTCTCTCTGCCCCTCCCCTGCTCACACTCTGTCTCTCTCTTTCAAAAATAAATAAACATTAAAAAATTTTTTAATTAAAAAAAAAAAAGAATAAGAGAATTTTTTAAGTATCTAAGTTCCAGACAAAGTTATCCCCCCCAAAATCATAGCCTGTCTGTACTTTCTACAACTAATTAGAAAAGTCCCATTTAAATTATTGACCGAAACTATAAAACACATAGGAATAAAATTAACTGGGGGTGTGAGGACCTTGGTAAAGAAACTATAGAATCTTATGGGAAGACTTGAATAGATATACCATGTTCCTGGATGAGAAGATTTGATGTAAATATTAGCTATTCAGAAATTAACATAGAAACTTCATACTTTCGGAAATTTTTCTGAACAGAAAAATTTACAAGTAAAATAAGTGAGAATGGCAAAAAAAAAATGGAAAAAAACAGTATTATGCCGTGCTTGTCTTACTCGATAATAAAGCAGCATAAAGATACAAGAAAATAATATGCAGTTAGTATGGAATGAATAGATCAGTGAAGCACAGAAGTCCATATGACATCCAAGTATGTATTAGAACTTAATGACAGTGGTGATCTTTTCATTTCAAAGGAAGAGAAATGGTTTATATACATACATGGTATGGGCATAATTGGCTTTCCATCTGGATGAAAACAAAGCTAAATCACTACCTCATGCCATGTTTTAAAATCAATTCAGGTGGAGCAAAGATTTGAATGTAAAAAAGAATAAATGTGGGGCACCTGGGTGTCTCAGTCAGTTGAGTGTCAGACTTTGGCTCAGGTCATGATCTCACACTTCATGAGTTCGAGCCGCACGTCAGGCTCTGTGCTGACAGCTCAGAGCCTGGAGCCTACTTCGGATTCTGTGTCTCCCTCTCACTGCCTCTCTGCCACTCGTGCTCCGTCTCTCTCTTAAAAATAAACATTAAAAAACAATAATAATAAATGCTGAAAGAAAATTCAGATAATGAAATAAAAATTAAAACATATTCAACAAAAAAGAAATAAACTCTGCTTCTAAACACTCTAACAGCAGGTTACTTGGTTTTTCTACTCTAATCACTATTTTGGTGATTTCTGTTACGCTTGGTGCCATGTGCAGAAGAGAATACCCAAGGAATGCCTGCAGGAACTGCCGCTCAGGTTCAAAGGACTCGTAGGGTTTGTTTTGCTTAGGTTCCATGTGCCCTCCCTTTCTGGCTCACCGTGGAGTGCCAAGAAAAACAGTAGTAAAATATAAAAAGTAAAACTTTAATAATATTCATAGAGATTAAACCGTTTTGTCATAGTTCCCTGCTTTCTTCTTCTTCTTCTTTTTTTTTTTTTTTGATGTTAATTTTTGAGAGAGAGAGGGAGCACGAGCGAGCTAGGGAAGGGCAGAAAATATCCTTCTCATATTTTGTTTTGATCTCCTGAGACCCTTCATTAAAACTTTTTCTTTGTATATATTGTTTCAAAAGTTGACATTTTAGTTTGCCAGTGAATAATACTATAGAATGACCACTAGAAGATTTATGGAAAATGTAAACATTTTTTCAGAGAGTTCTGGAAGAGAATCAAGAACATTACCATATAGTTCAAAAATTCCTTATCCTGGGAGACATTGATGGTAAGATACTATACTTTTCATTTTAGTTGGTACGAATTCTTTTTTTCTTATGGCAATTTTGTAAAAAGTCAACAAAACAATGCATGACTCACCACATCTTTTAATCTTTATATTGAATGCAAGTATTGTTAAAAAATGGAGTTTGAAAAAAAAAATGGAGTTTGAATTTAATCCAGGATCTGTTTTATATGTCGCATATTAACAATGAGGTAGTGATTTAATAGCACTATAGGAATGCAGTAAATGTCTTTGATAATGTTTATTTCTCCTTTTGATTTTTATCCCTATTGTTGAATCTTTGCTTTGATGGCTTGTAGGTTTGATGGGTGAATTTAACAAATGGCTTTCCAAAAGCAGAAACAATCTACCTGGACACCTCCTCCGCTTCATGACTCACCTCATTTTGTTTTTTCGCACACTGGGACTACAGACCAAAGTAAATAAAAAAGAACAATTTACTCTTCTTTGCAAGGCTGTTGCCATATGCCTCTCATCAGGAAAACACACTTATTTTTTTGTTGTTGTTTTCTAGAAATGGTGGTATGGGTGCAAAAGTGTTCTGTATAGTCTCTTATGGTCACTTGGTGATAACCCACTGCAGGTAACCATTTAGGGCTCTAGTCTGTGAATGTAG